>NC_052052.2:106088497-106180997 GCF_903992535.2 Arvicola amphibius | reverse complement strand
TAAGTGTTGAAGGAAGCGGCGGGCTGTGTCCCGCCACCCGACTAGCTTTACCCAAAATAATTACACGGAAACTATATTCTTTTAAACACTGCCTGGCCCATTATCTGTAGCCTCTTATTGGTTAATTCTCACATCTTCCTTTAACCCATATTTAGTAAACCATGTAGCACCACGAGGTGTGGCTTACCAGGAGAGATCTTAACCTGCGTCCATCTCAGAGAGGAGAATCATGGCGACTCACTATGGCGACTGCCTGAAGTGTCTCCCCAACTCTCCCAGAATTCTGTTCTGTCTATTCCGCCTACCTAATTTTCTGTTCTCTTAAAGGGCCAAGGCAGTATCTTTATTAATAATGAAAGTAACACATAGACACTCCTCCATCAACTAAGTGCTGCTTAGAGCATGCAAGCACTCTTGATTCAGTCTTCCAAAGTCTTCCACAGTCCTCAAAAAAAGTAACATGGTGTCTTAGGGTTTTTATTGTTGTGAAGAAACAGCATGGCCACAGCAACTCTTACATTTAATTGGGTGGCTTGCTTATAATTCAGAGGTTTAGTCCATTACATAATAAACAGATTTAACAATCCTGTTCTTGGCAGGAAGTGTGGAAAGCAAGGCAGCAGGCAGGCAGGCATGCTACTGGAGCTGAGAGTCCTTACATCTTTATCCGAAGGCTACAGGAAGTAAACTGGCTTACTGGGCATGGCTTGAATATATATGAGACCTCAAAGCCTGCCTCTGCAGTGACACTCTTCCTCCCTCAAGGCCACACCCTTTGGAGTTCCTTTTCTTTCAAACCACCACATATGGTGACGTCAGTATGAGGCAGCAGACCAGTCTCTACCAACTTCTGTATTAGTTACTTTGTTTTTGCTCTGATCAGATTCTATGACCAAGTTAGTTTATGGAAGAGCTTGTTTGGGCTTACAGATCCAGAGGGATGGGGCTCCATTGTGGTAGGGAGGCATGGTCACAGTGGCAGGCATGGTCGCTCGAGCAGGAAGATGAGTGATCACACCTCTAGCTATGAGCATGAAGTAGGCAGAGCAAACGGGAAGCAGAATGAGACTATATAATCTTCAAAACCTGCTTTTCTCTGACCATCACATAACCTGAAATAATTTGGGAGGATGTTTTAAGTAAAGTAAACCTATACCATCCAAATCTCCCCAAACTCTCTCCAACTGGAGACCAAGTATTCACATAGCCAAGCCTTTATGGTGAACATTCTCATTCAAATTCTCATTCAGAGTACAAAAAAGTAAAATATAAAAAACACCTGCAGGTTTGGGGACAGGATAGCTTCCAGGGAGGAAGGGATTCTTCTGAAGCTAACAAGACTTCCCAGTCCATGGCAGCTTACAAGAAGCTACTCAGAGCAGGGAGGTGGTGGCGCATGCCTTTAATCCTAGCACTCGGGAGGCAGAGGCAGGCGGATCTCTGTGAGTTCAAAATCAACCTGGTCTACAAGGGCTAGTTCCAGGACAGGCACCAAAGCTACAGCGAAACCCTGTCTTGGAAAAAAAAAAGAAGAAGAAGAACTCACATGGTGGAAGGAGAGAGCCATCTCCAAGCAAGCTGTCCTCTGAGCACCACATACCCTAAATAAACGTGTTGTTTTGTTTATTTGTTTGGCGGGAGGGTGTGTTTTAAGTAAAGTATCCTATTTTGCTTCCAGACAAAGGATTTTTTTAATAATTGTTTGAATACGTGATCTATTTTAACTTTTACTTTTCTCTCTTGACAGTGTCATCAGCAAAGTGGTGCCAGCCCCCGAGGCTAAGCCAGCCCCTTCTCTGAACAGACCTAAAACCCCGCCTCCAGCCCCAGTCCCTGTTCCTGTTCGTGTGAGCCCTACTCCTCTGCCACCACCACTCCTCGCACAGGCTACAGTGTGCCCAGCCCTGATGCCATCCCCAGCCCCTGCCTTCTCTGGAGCAGGGAGTGCCAAAGCCCCAGTGCGGAGCGTGGTGACAGAGACAGTCAGCACTTACGTGGTACGTATGTTTCTACAGCATTTAAGTAAACGCTAATTCTGTGATGCTGACTCTCACAGGAAGTACTTGATAAATGGAGAAGCATTTCCATTAACTTTTCAAGTAATGGACTCAAAACTGTTACTTTACAGAGTTCACACTCAGCAACATAAATGATGTCAGATTGCCTTTATGTTGATTTGAAACATGGCTGTATACCTAAATATAAGAAAATCAGTATATACTCTGTTATTTAAATTCATCAGTGAATTCTTACTAGAGTGAGTAAATTAGTGACTGGAGTATAATTTCTGTAATAGACACAGACCTGATGGTGTTATAAGGAGGTCGCTTGTTTGTTCCTGGCTGCTCAGTCCCGAAATAATCACACAGAAGCCATATTATTTGCAGTACTGTTTGGCCAATAGTTTAAGTGTATTTCTAGCTAACTCATATCTTAAATTAACCTATCTCCATTAATCTGTGTATCAGCATGAGGCTGTGGATTACTCGGTAAAGTTCGGGTATCTATCTCCAGCAAGGCTACATGGCTTCTGACTCTGCCTTCTTAATCCCAGCATTCAGTTTAGTTTTCCCGGCCTACCTCTGTTCTGCCCTGCTCAAGCCTAAGACAATTTATTAACCAATCATATTCACAGCATACATAGGGGAATCCCACACCATTATGGGCCAGCTATGTTTCTTAGTTATAGCACTAGTTAGTTATTGTACTTTATTTGGTGAGATCCAGCATATGTTAGAACTTACATTTTAAATAGAAATGAACCATTAGACCATATTACTTTCTGAGATTCAAGTGTATTTTTTTATTATTAGACCTACCATATATGGGCTAGAGACATAGCTCAGTGGTAGAAAGCTTGCCTAGCATGTTCAGGGGCCTGAGTTTAACCCCTAATATTGAAAACAAACAAACAAACACAACCAAACAGATAAATAAATAAATAAATAAATAAATAAATGAATAAATGAATAAATAAATGAATGAATGAATGAATAAATGCATTCCGTCATATCGAATGACTCCACCTTGTCCTGGGACTGCACTAGATGTTTTCCCCATAGTTAATATAATCAGATTTTATTCTAACTCCAAATGAAGTATTTATAAAGGTATGCTCTCAAAGCATAGTGAATAGACACACACAAGCACACAACAAAATGTTTTGTAAATGGAGACATTGATGCTTTTGAATGACAAGCTCTTTACTGTTGTGTTAGCCTAACCTTGTAAAGAAATGAATGACTGGCAAGTGGCAGCACAGGACTGGTGCTATTTGTTAAGAGATATTTAACCGTGTGTTACATAGGGGAGTTTGGAAAGAAACAAATCATTAAATGTGTGAGACAGTATAAAGATACAAAGCAGTATTTAAAAAAAAATCCTGAATGCATTCAGAGAGTACATAGGCAGGAAAAATTAGTAATTGGCAATAATAAATTATATTTATCTATTATATATAATAAAAATAATAAATTGGCAATTCAAGACAGAAGATGTGATACAAAAACCTGTGAGGAATAAATTGGTCCATCGAAGGATCAATCGAGGGGTCTAATTGAGGCGTCACCCCAGGTGAGTTGGTCAGGAAAGAGTTTATACTTAATCTCTTCATCCTCCATTTGTTTATCTGTAATTAAGGGATTTGTATTAGACATTAATCTCTGAAGTCTTGTCTGGCTCTAAAGATTGTGGCTCTCCAGTAGACATTTGAACTGACTTTACAGAAGTGACACCAACTGGGACAGTGCCCAAAACGTCTCCTAGTCTAAATAGATACTTTATGAGGACACAGAGATTCTGTCACTACCTATTAGTGTGATGTTGACAGTGAAATTCTTGTAGCTCCTGTTCCCCCATTTCTAATCTATCCAAAGATGGTTTACAATGATTAAATAAAGTCATGTTTGAAAGAACTCTGTACCCTAGAAAGTATTGGGTGTAACTATGGTGCTATAGCACCTTTTTTAAAATGTGACTCAGAGTCACAACCTGCTAATGTCAAGAAAGGTCAGCCAGCAGCAGGACTGGCTATGCATGGTCGCTTCACTCACTGGACACTCAGTGCCTGGTGGCTACTGGTTCTTTCCCCATAGTGCAGTTTCCCCCAAGTGAGGGCCAGCAGTCAGAGGCAGCTTCCTCCACATTCCAGTAGAAAGGGTTCAGGTCAGTGTAGTTTGCCTTTGTAGAGACTTTCAAAAATAGTAGGCCTTTTAGTAAACCCATGCGTACAGAGGAGTATATCCACTTTTGATAACCCTCACAAGGAAACCACTTTCTCCCACACATTTAGTCAGTGTAGTGCTTAACGGCATAGGAGGAGGCCACCTTGCAAAATACACAGTGAGATCATATGTTGTCTTGATATGAGGACATTTAAAAGGGAGCTTGACTCAGTGCTCTTTTATAGTATCCATGCAGAATTGGTTTCAATAATACGACATCTGAGAAAGTCATAAAGTTAGGGACACTTACTATTGAGAACAAAGTCAGAACTCTAGCATAATAATTTGGAGCATAATAATAATTAAGTATGTAGTTCTTTGGCTCCATGAGCCTCTTATTTCATTTGCCCTTTAGTTGATTGTACTTTTCTAAAATGTCATAAAGGGAATGGAAAGTTACTTAGTAACAGCTCTTTTATATCCTTGATCTTATCACCTAGTTCAGGAGAAGGGTTTGGCTAATAAGTAATGAGGGAATACATGCATGTTTGACTGTATGTGCTAATTCCATGCTATGAACGTGGCTGAAGAAAATATGTAAAACTGAGCACTTTCAAAAATATCAGTTGTTACTAGCAGGAAGACTCATAAAGAGTTCATGAGATTATAGGAATTTCGTAGATGAAGCCAAATGTAGGTCATATTATATGGTTTTTAAAGACATTTCTACAATGCTTTGTTTTTAAAAACTTTACAGCACAGTTTAGAGTACACATTAGAAATATGTCACTATATCCAGCTGTGGCAGCATGCACCAGAAATCTCACCACTCAGAAGGTTGAGGCAGAGATTGGAGTTCAAGGCTAGCCTGAACTATATAATGACTGCCAAGCCAGCCTGAGCTTGTGAGACCTGCCTCAAAAAGAAGGAAGGAGGGAGGAAATGGGGAGTGTGTGAGAAAGGGAGGGGAGTAGGGAGAAAGTGTGAGAGGGCCTGAGGAAAGAGACACATTGTGTGAGAGAGAGGGAGTAAAAGGGAGGGGAAAGAAAGCATATTGGTATGGAGGGAGACAGTGAGTGGGAGAGGGAGGAAGGAGAGAGTGTGTGAGAGGAAGGGGAGAAGCCATTGTTGAACAGCCAGCTAATCTACCGTATTTCCAGCTCATAGTTTGCTGTGTTTATAGTATACAGCGGCATTCTTATCTGGCCTCTTCTGGTTCTTTTTCCACACACCATCTGTTTTTGCTCCTCCACGTTAACATCAGATCCGTGATGAGTGGGGCAATCAGATCTGGATCTGTCCAGGGTGCAACAAGCCTGATGACGGGAGTCCTATGATCGGCTGTGACGGCTGTGATGACTGGTACCACTGGTAAGTGCCCCCCAGTACCCCAGATGCTCAGACAGCGCAACATAGAGCATGCCTGAACAGGGATCCTCGCCAGCTAGTGTCTTTAAACCAATGAAGACAGTCCAGTGGAGCCTGCACGGTGAAATAACTGCAGAGTTAATGTGCTGTTATTACAGAGCCTAGAGTGAATATTTTGCTTCACTTATAAACCCTTTCCTACTAAAATAAGTAAGAACATAGGCATTGGGTGAGAGCCGCAGCACCTGACTGGCTGTGCTTGAGAGCAGACTCAAAGACAGCTTGTTTGTTTCTGAAGTCTCAGATGTTCCCATCTGAAGATGTTCAGCCTTATTTCATTCTTAAAGTACCCGTTTGGCCATGATGTTTGCTGTCCATACAGTAACAACAGAGCCAGGTATAATGGAGTGCTGGTAGTCTCAGTGCTGAATGCTGAGACCAAGGGTCCTGGGTTACGTGGTGAGTCTGAGGTCAGCCCGGGTTACCTGAGATTCTGTCTCACCCTTGCCCCTTTTCCCAAATTAAAACATAAAAGTGAAGCCGTTGCATTATACTGTTCCTGACTGAAAGGACAAAAAACTGATCTCCCCATAGGGCCTATGCAGAGGCATTGTATAATAAGATAACTCAGATACCCAACATTAGTGCTCTGTAAATTAGATCTTTAGGCTGATTTCTGCTACATGCATCATTTTTTACATTTTTTTATTGTGGGAATGGAGCATGCTATATTGGTATGCACATCATTTTACCACATTCATGTGAAGGTTAGAAAACAACTTTTTTTTTTTTGAGACAGGGTTTCTCTGTAACTTTGGAACCTGTCCTGGAACTCTCTTTGTAGATCAGGCTGGCCTTGAACTCACTGAGATCTGTCTACCTTTGCCTCCCAAGTGCTCGGATTAAAGGTGTGTGCCACCACCATCTATCTGGCCAGAGAACAACTTTAAAAAGCCAGTTCTCCGCTTTTAAACCCACCGCATGGCTTGGAAGACCACGTCGTCAGGCATAGTAGCCAGCGCTGAGCCATATCACTGTTCCTTAAAAAAAAAAATCAACTTAAAGCATTGAAAAAGGAGTGATCGATTTAACTCAGTTGGTAGAGTGCTTGCTTGGCATTTTGGAGGTGTTGGGGTCCATCCCCAGAAGTACGAGGGCAGCAGTGACTGTACCAGGAAGAGTGTGTTGCCTTTGAAAACATGGCAGTGACTGAAGAGAAGGCTCATTTGTTAAGAACTCTGTCTGCTTCTCCTGGGGAAATCACAACCTCCTCATGGTGACTCACTGTGGTCTGCAGTTCCTTTCACAGGGAATCAGACACCCTCTTCCTGCCTGCCAGCACCAGGCACACAAATGATACACAGGGAAAACGCATAACACAAAAATAAAAACTTTGTAAAGTTCTGTGGGGGTTGTGGGGGAGAGCCTGGTATAGCTTGCAGACCTTGCCTCAGAAAAAGAAAACCATGAGCACAGAGCCGTGGTGGCATGCGTCTTTAATCCCAGCACTCGGGAGGCCAGCCTGGTCTACAGAGTTAGTTCCCAGGTCAGCCAGGGCTACGCAGAGAAACCTGTCAGTCACACACACACACACACACACACAAGAAAGAAAGAAAATCGTAAGAAACTTACCTGAACTTCTTTTGATGTCTAGGCCCTGTGTGGGATTAATGGCGGCTCCTCCGGAAGAGATGCAGTGGTTCTGCTCCAAGTGTGCCAAGATAAAGAAAGACAAGAAGCACAAGAAGAGGAAGCACCGTGCGCACTGACGTCAGCATGGGCAGGACTGCTGTCCCGCACCGGGTTCTGGCTGGGCCGGTTCTGCCTTTCTGTCTCCCCCAGGCCCTGTGGACAGAGTATCCTGGTGGAGCAAGGACAAGAATATACCATCGTCTGGATGCTCCCTTCTGAAGCACAGGGACCTGAGCTCCGGGGCGTGTGACTGAAGAAAAGCTCCAGTAGAGGCATGGCTGGGGCTCGCCCCTCCATCTGCCTATTACCAGTGACGAGTATTAATAAAGACACCACACATCTTCCCCCGATTCCCTTTCTTCTCTCCAGAACCTTTCATTACGGTGTTAGATGCGAAGGTAATGTACAAATGCCTTGATTGTAACTGAAGGATGCATCATTAGCTAGAGTTCGCAAGCCCTCTCCCTCACAGAGATAATCATAAGGAAAGAACGTCCCAGTCAGAGGACTGGTAAATATTTTTGTGATGAGAATATATGAAATTCCCCCACCGTACCCCACTTTTATTACTAACATGTAAAATGTTTAGGCTTTTGTGAGATACCTTATATTTTTTAAGAAAAAGGTTTCTATCATGTCCTGTTCACCTCCGTGCAAATTATTTTCCTTTAGCCTATTTTATAACTTGGTTGTGTTCGATTCCTGCTCTTCTGTAACCTGCTGGAGCCTCTTCTCACCACCGCGTGTATATTCATCAACTTGTATAAAACTCTTGATACTAAGAAAAAATGTCCCCTTACTGTAAATAATAAATATTTATGAAGTAGTTATTTTTTAAATTTTTTTATCGTGTTTAATTGTGGTTTTCTCTGGAATCCACTGTGATTTCAGCCATGTCTGTAATTGCTGCTGTACACAGGCAAGGAGGGCAGAGAGAAAGACCCAGCCATCCCTCCCCAAATGCGATGCCCACAACATGGTAGGGAAAGGACCCTCGCAGTCGGAGGGAACAAGTCAATTGAAATCTAGAGTTGATGCTTTGAAATTGTTTTGTTTGTTATATATTTTCTGTAAATTTTCCTTTTACTAAAAGGACATGTAGTTTCCACAAAAGTAAAAAAAAGAAAAAAGAAAAATACTGTAGCATTTGTGTTTATATTGTTTTATTTCTACAGATTTGTTCATGGATATTGTGCTTTAAGGTTGAAATGAAGTATATTATGAATTTTTTTAGAAAACTCATCAAATTTCAGGGTATCACAAAACTTTATTATATTACTATACTGCCCACTATTTATTATATGTTATAGATATCTGAAACGTAAACCAAATATTTTATTTTTAATGTAAAAAACATCAAATTTAACTTTATTAGCATATTTTAGTGACTTTGGAATAACTGTGGACTTTTACTTGATTTTGAACTAATCCCAATTTGGGCTTGTGTGAAGGCTATCTTGAATGTTAGAATGTGGGATTTGAACCTAATATAAATATATGAATAGAAATGTGATTTTGTTTTTTTACTGCCAACTCAATGGATATTAGCATTATAATTAGTCCTATTTTAAAACATACAGTGTGGTTTCAGAAATGTGGTTCTCTGCCTTGATGTTCAAGTGCAGAACAGTGGGAATGGAGTCGACCTGAGAGGAGTGCTGAAATCACTGCTCTCTTTATTCTAGAAGCCGGAAGTTTTCTTCCCCTGCCTCCCAAAAAGTATCTATGTTGAGATATGTGTGTCTTTTTTTGTTTGTTTGTTTGTTTCATTTAGTAGAGATCATCCTAAATACTTTATACAATATTTTCACATGCACAGATATACCCACTAGTGCTTTTTGGAGAGGGGTGAAGGGTGGGGGAAGTGCAAAATAAAGATTATTGGCTGTTTCGTAGTTTGCCTTTCCATCTTCTTTATTTAGGAATTAGTTCCCTGAGGCATGGTCAGTGGATCTGAAGTTTCCATGTCTAAATGAGCAGGCTGCACTCCTAAAGTAAGAAAGGAGGTGCCTATATAGGACTTTGCCCCTTCCTCCTGTCTGAGAGTCTCCAGCCCATGAGACATTTAAGGAATTTCAATCAATTTGTTGTCCCTTGCTATTTCATGGTTGCTTTCCTAAATCCAGTTCATGATTTTATAAATGGTCTTTGCAATAATAAAACCAAAGAATCATTTTCAGGGGGCTGGATGGCTCAGGGATTAGTAATGGAATACAGAGCCTTTCACCTCTAGGTCAGTGAGTCGAATCCAGTCTAGGTCACTAGAAACCAAAAGTTGTCCCCATCTTAGGACTGTTCAGTGGCCTGTGCAAAATGAACAGTGGCTGCAGTCTCCATTGCACGGCTGTCTGTGACACCGGCCAGAGGAAGTTTAAGAAAGTGCAAAGAAGAAGTGTGGATTAGAAAATAGAACATCGATGTTACAAAGAAGTTAGGAAGTTGGTCAGAATCATTCTCCACAAGGGAATATGTCAGAGAGAGAGAGAGAGAGAGAGAGAGAGAGAGAGAGAGAGAGAGAGAGAGAGAGAGGGAGGGAGGGAGGGAGGGAGGGAGGGAGGGAGGGAGGGAGGGAGAGAGGGAGGGAGAGGGAGGGAGAGAGCGCACAAATTATAAACACCACAGATAGAAAAAAGAACGGAGACTGCTTTCCTTAATGGGGGCAGGGAAAACGAGTCTGACTTAGTAGAGGAGGGTGACAGTCGGGTAGGGAACTGCAGCAAAGCCCAGAAAAAGAGGAGAGATGGGCGTAGAGCTGGGGAGATGTCTCAGTAAGTGCTTCCTGGACAAGCATGAGGACCTGAATTGTCCCCAACACACAAAAAAGCTGGGCACGAAAATGTTCACCTACAACCCAGCTTTGGGGCAGAAAGATACATTTCTGGGACTTGGTGGCCAGCCTGTCTAGCCAAAATGGCAAACTCCAGGTTCGGTAAAAGACCTTACCTCAAAAACAGAGTGCTGGAGAGATTGGAGAGATGCATCAGCAGTTAAGTGCTCTCTCTGCTCTACTAGAGGATCAAAGTCCAGATCTAGCACCGCTCCAGGATGCTCAATGCCTGGAACTCCAGCTCCAGGGCAGCTTTCTGTTCACCATGGCATCAGCACACAGATTTGCACATGTGTATACACAAAGTACTTTTTGGTTTGTCTGTTGGCTTCTTAGTGTTTAGATTTTGTTTTTTTGAGAAAGGGTTTTCTCTTTGTAGCCTTGGCTGGCCTAGAACTCACTCTGAAGATAAGGCTGGCCTCAAACTCAGAGATCCGCCTGCCACTGCCTCCCCAGTGCTGGGATTAAAGGCATGCACCACCATTATCCAGTGATTTTTGGGTTATTTTAGATAAGGTTTTACTGTATAGCCTGGCATTCTGGAACTCACTCTGTAGACCAGACTGGCCTTGAGCTAAGAGATGTACCTGCTTCCGCCTCCCAAGTGCCAGGATTAAAGTCATCTACTTCTGTGCCTGGTTATGTCTCTTAACAACAATAATAAATAGGATGGAGAGCAATAGAGAAAGATATCGCTGGCTTTCACAAGTGCACACACTGGCAAGTGTGACTGCACATATGTGTACTACACACGCAGTAAAAGTGGGGGTTATTTCTGCAAAGTGAAGGGACTCAGCTGCAGGAAATGCGGATTGTAACAGAATTTGAAGCAAAAGAATGAAGTATTTCTCATTAGGAAGGTTGGAAGTTTCCAACTGTAAGTAAAGCAGCAACCTGCTTTCCCTTTATCCCACACCATCATCTGAACAGCATTTGTACTTTCTAACAAGAAGGTAGACAAAGTACTTACCCTACCAGTGTTTTTATAGGAGACAGTATCCAGGAAACAGATACACAGGAAACTGAGCTGCTCGTATGGTGCGATAATCCGCCGCCAGCGACCAGGGTAGCTGGCAAAGCACCTTCTCTGTGGCCAACAAGGTATTTGTCTTTGTAAGGCGTCTGCCACTAAATACAGAGAGGATCTTTATCCTCTGGCTGATGTGTGATTCCAAACCTGGAGAAGAGCAGGGGCTATCGGAGCATTACCATAGGGCTTTTACAGAGATAAAAATATAGTGCATTACTCAACAGTGTCACCCAAACCACCCCTGTTCTCCCCTCAATAGGATGATTAAACAAAAACCTACCAGTCAAATTAAAGTATAAAATGAACACTGAGATAGGGAATCCTTGCCATGGAGAACACTAACCAATGGAGTTCACTAAGGGCACAGTTCTCAATACAAATACTTTTATAGCCAGTCTCTTCCCACCATTGCTGTTCTCTCAAAGTTAAAAAGTAGATTAGTTACCTGGACTGAAGAATGAAGGAATGTCTTGTTTGTACAGCAGTACCAGTCATTTCTGTTAGAAACTGTTTCTTTGGGACGCTTGCATTCATCTCTCTAATGTCTAGAGACCATTACTCCATATGTTCAGGCCAGTAAAGGGCACTGAAACTAGAACATTCCAGCAGCTGGACAGCTTATCCTTCATTTCAGGGCAACATTTTTGGCCTGGGAAGTAGGTCAGTGGGTAAGAATTCTCGCTGTGAAATTAAGAGGAGCTGAGTTCAAATCTCTGGAACTCTGTAAATGTCTTGCATGGCTGTGCATACCTGTAACCCCAGTGAGGGGCATGGATAGAGGCAGCGAGATCCCCAGAAGTCACTGGATGGTCAGCGTAGCCAAAAGAGAAAGCCACATCAATGTCCTCCTCCGTCCTTTACACTGGTGTGCAGGCATGCACACACACACACACACACACACACACACACACACACACACACCCCAAAAGGAAAAAGAAAGAAAAAGAAATCTATCATTTTACCGAAAATGTGGGTGTAGGAGAGCATGTGCTTGGCATGTGCAAAGCCCTGGATTCAAAACCCGGCACCAAAATAAATAAAGAGCACATATATGAGTTATTATTAGAATAACTGCTGTTGACTGGTGACATGACTCACCAGGTAAGGGCACTTGCCACTGAGTCTGAGGACCTGAGTTTGATCCCCAGGACCCATGTGATTAAAGGAGAGATCTGAGTCCTGCATGCTGTCCCCTGGCTTCCACAATAGAGTCCTGGCAGACTGCTCAACCCTGAACACATTAAATAAGTCTATGAATCAAGGGGAGGCGGGGGGAGAAGCAGTGACTGCTAGCTAGTTTTCCATCTCTACTGGACAAATGAGGTTTTCAGTGTTTACAGAGCAGGACCTGTCTCGTTCATCCGCCACACATTTGAGGGCAGCCTTCACAGAAGGCAAGACGTTATCACAGCCAAGTATGTCTCCTGGGTATGGCTGGCTTCTGTTGTTCCTCCATCTGCACTCTCCTCTGATTTTGCACTGCTTCCCTCAGTGTTCTGTGAGGAAAAAAATGGTTATGTCAGGGACCAGAAAACTGGTAATTAAGAGCGCATAGTGCTAGTGCAGGGGACCAAATTTGGGTTCCAGCACCCACACAGAGCTTCTTGGAATTGCTTTTAACTGGTGCTCCAGAGGGATTCAGTGCTTCTGTTCCTCTGGGAGCAGTTGTACTTTAAACACATGTTCCCACACACAGACACTCAAATATACACATAATTAAGAATAAATAGAAACCAGGCATAGTGGAGCATGCCTTTAATCCCAGCACTCCAGAGGCAGAGGCAGGTGGACTTCTGTGAGTTCAGAAACGTCTTGGTCTACATAGTGAGTTCCTTGCAGCCAGAGCTATGTAGAAAAACCCTGTCTCAAAGAATACATCTTAAATTTCTTTTTAAATGACTGCATAATTTGGATGTGTTGGTATTTACTTATAATTCCAGTACTCCAGAGGCTGAGGCAGGAAAATAGAGATTTGAGACCAGCCTGGGGCGGCATAAAGAGGGAAAACAGACCCCCCCACACCCAAAAGGGGTGTGTGTGTGTGTGTGTGTGTGTGTGTGTGTGTATTTCACCAAATTATAAGTGTGTTTCCCCTCTACTTTCTGGTTAGAGTCTCTAGCTCAGTCTGACCTCAAACTTCGTCTGCCTGAAAACAATTTGGAACTTCTGATCCTCCTGCCTCTACCTCCTGAGTATTGACTCTACAGGCCTGTGCCACTGTGCCCAATAATGTATTGCTGGAGTCTGTTCCTGGGGCCTCACACATCCTAGCAAGAGCTCTTCCGCTGACCCTCTGCTCACATAACGATCATAACACACAGACAGATGACAGATAGATAGACAGATAGATGGATGGGTGGACAGACAGACAGACAGACAGATAATGGATGGAACATTTAAAAGCTCAGCAAATGCTTGCATGAACAGTCCCAAGGGCTAACTGTAGATACTGCATGAAAAGTACAAAGGAACAGGTACATATAAAATATAAAGGTACCTATATAATATAAAGGTACCTATTCAGCAAGATATAAATATGCTAAGTTTTCGGGACAAGCACCTTTTGAAATTTTTGTATTACATGTAGCAATGTGTATGTGTGCTGGCTTATGCGTACCATGGCAGCACACCTGTGTAGGTGAGAGGATGACTTCCGGAATTCATGAGGATCCTGGAGATTGAGCTTGGGTCCTCACCAGGCTCCTCAGCAATTTGCCTGCTGAGCCACCTCAGCTCTTTCATCCCTAGTCCTGAGCAGCAGCTTCCTGCTGTGAAGCTGGAAACTCACTGATGCTTCCTTAACCTTTTGAAGCCATCTGTTTGGTCTTTCAGGGGCAGGGGGTGTTTGTTTTGTTTCATTTTTTCTGGGTTTTGCTGTTGTTGCTTTGATTCATGAAAATATCCAGAAGCCGACTACCTTAAGCAAAACAGTACAACCCTGAAGAAAGCTGGTTTTGGTCCTGAGCGAGTCAACCATGGCCAATTTAAAGGGTTTGATGGTAGTTTGCTTAGTACTAATCAGCCCAGGTAGAGCCATAGCAGAACTTCCTAGAGGAGTTCAGTGTCCATCCATGTGACCAACTTACGGCCTGACTGTTTCTTACTCTAAAATAGTGATTTAACTTTGCTCTTGCTGGCTTGTAAAAGTTAATTTTTTTGAGACTGAATTTCTAGGCACTCCTTTCCTCATCTCCATTCCATTTTCATCTGCTTACTCACTTGTTTGGTTTGCTGAGGTTGGGTCCTGCCCTGTAGCCAAAGCTAGCCACAGACTCCTGCTCCTCCTCACTCCACCTCTTGAGAGCGGGGCTTACAGGCTCGCCACATCCAGCAACTCTCTTAATTATGGCAGGTTTATTGGCAATGTTCACAAAATTACGTGCTAGGCAGAAAATGTCCTTGCGCTCAGCCACTTCTGTATGTTTAAGAAAAAGTTTGTCATCCCTCTGGAAAGGGCGTGTCCCATACTGTGAGAATTCAAAGAGCCCACGCCTCTTGCTGGGAGGGGCTGCACAGGCAAGATGACCAAAGGGCATTCGCGCTCAAAACTGGGTGCAGGGGCCTGTGAGATCCACCTGCTTGAGGCACCCACCTGTGGTCAAGCCTGATCCTAGGGACACACATGGGGGAAGAAGAAAACCAACCCCATCCCCACTTCATCTCCCCCCCAAAATAAATCAAAATGTAAAAAAAGAGAAAAACTATACGTAAAGGCAAAAGTTTATGGAAAAGTGAAAAAACGCAGGAGAGTGGCTATGAAGGCGCCGCAGGAGCCAGACACACCCAGCAGATAAATTCGACTGTTACTGCCTTGTGGGCTAAACATTTGGTTTGGTGTGTGTTGGGGTGGTGGGGTGAACTCAGATTTGTGCACATGAAGCAACATACTCTAGCACCAAACAAGTGTGTGTGTATGTATGTGTGTTAATATACACATGTTGTGTGTGTGCATGTGCACCCATCCATACACACAAATGAGAAGGTCATACTAAGGAGTGTAAGCTTTTTAAAAACTGTGAAACGTTGTTGTTGGCTGTAAAGCCACACATGGGCTGCACAAGGACTAGGGATGTGGCTCAGTCAGTGGTTTGTTTGCCTAATGTGCCCTGGGTTTACTTCCTAGCTTATACTAACCAGGGGTGATGTTGCTGGACTATAATCCCAGCATTTGGGAGGTAGATACAGGAGACTCAAATGTTCAAGATCATCCTCACTTAAATAAAGAGTTCAAGAGCAGTCTGTCCAAGAAATGACTCTTCCCCTAACATAACCTTAAGTTAATTAATTGAAAAAAAAAAAAACATGAAAACAAGCAAACGAACCTGAGCAGTGGTGGCATACACCTTTAATCCCAGAACTAGGAAGCCAGAGACAAGTGGATCTCTGAGTTTGAGGCCAGCCTGGTCTACAGAGGGAGTTCTAGGCTAGCCAGAACTACACAGAGAAACTCTATCTTGGAAAAGAAATAAATGATCATATGTAGTGGCATGTAATCCCAGTGCTCAGGAGACACAGCCTCAGTCAATAAGAAAGTGCCTTTAACTGGATGGTGCTGGTTAATTCCAGCACTCGGGAGGCAGAGGCAGGCAAATCTCTGTGAGTTCAAGGCCAGCCTGGTCTATAGAGTGAATTCCAGGACAGTCTCCAAAGCTATGTGGAGAAACCCTGTATTCAAAAACAAAAACAAAAACAAAAAAGCTGTCAACACAAGATGCTTCAAGGAACATATTTGAAGCTAGATATGGTGGGTGGCACCACTGGTCCCAACACATGCATGAGCAGGACCACATCACTGATGTTACTGTGCAACAAGCCAAGCAAGTCACAGTGGCACTCAGAAGTCAGAAACAGGAGAACCATGAGTTCAAGGTCAATAAAGCTACATCATGAGAATTTACCACACAGGAACACCACCACCACCACCACCACCACCACCAAGAAGCTATTGTGCCTTGTTTTCTAGTCAACACAGTTACGAAGAACTGGGACATCAAATCTCAGAAGGATAGCTATAGTTGGCTTCCCCTGGACTCTATGACTCCTAGACTGCATTTCCATTTTCAGTCATCCAAGGCCCCTCTGTAGACCTATGGTATCAGAGGAAGGAAGGATGATGCTCTTACACCTACAGGAGCAAGGATTGCTCAGAACTAATTGCATTCTGGCTGGACGCAGGCGTTCTTCATAGAACAGAGCCTGCTGGACTGTGTTCCCCACACTCCACAACAGTTGTGGGATGTGTTCATGTGACAACTGTTCGCGCTCTTTAGCACCTCTCCGTAAAGAGGTTCACAGGTGCAACGGAGCCGTCTGTGGCAATGAGAGTGTGCATCTACAGTCTCTGCACTGTCCAGCATAGTCACTAGGAATTTTTACAAATGTTTATTGTTTATATTATTTAATTATGTGTGTGTATGTGCACATTTGCTTATGAGTGCATGCATATAGTTGCATGCATACTACAGCATAATTGTAGGGTCAGAGGTCAGCTTTCAGGAGTCAACTCCCTCTTTCTATCATGTGAGTCCCAGGGATCGAACTCAGGTCTTTCGTCTTGGTGACAGGTGCCTTTTCTAGCTGAGCCATCTTGCCAGCCTTCGAGTGTCTTTAATGGACAAGTTGGTGTCACTAAACTGTGTTTCAAATTACTAGAAAAACAGCAGAGAAGATCCTCTTGTGGATTACAAAATACCAAAACCGATTTGAGAGTTTCAAGTGTCTGGGCCACTAATACAAAGATAGCCCCGGGTTTCAGTGGGTTGTCACAGACAATAGGGCAATTTAAAGCCACAGAAATCCTGGGTTATTTTTAAAACATGGAATTTGGAAATAAGAAGTGCCCCACAACCCACAAGCAGCTAATAGACATGGATGCTTGACAGTCACTCACTGTGTCTCTGAAATACGTCTCTAAGTTTGCACATAGAGTCATATATATGAAAAACACTGAAATAAAGATATAAAAGTGGAGTTGGGGAGGTGCCTCAGTTTGCAGCGTTTACCTAGTCTAAACTTGATCCTAGCATAAACCAGGTAGGTGAGGAGGATCCGAATTTCAAAGTCATCCTTGGCTACACAGTGACTTCAATAGCAGCCTAGTGTGCATGAGACCTCCACCTAAATAAATAAATAAATAAATGCAGCGCTAGTCTGCACAGCTCACAATTCTTTCTATACATCTCTATTTATACTTTTTGTGGTTATATAGGTTAGGCACAAACAGTCATCAAACAGTTATCACACTGAACACGTGTGATACCCTTGGCAATAGGCCCACGACTGGCATGTTTTCAAACTCATATGCTTCATCCAGTTAGTAATGTGTTTTCTGAGGACTCAAACTTTAAAAGAAAAATAAAGGTTTCGGAGCAAACATGAGAGAAGACACAGACAGCTTTCCTTCATTTCCTTTTGGTCAGTAGTCAGGTCTATGGCTGTTCTATATCACTAACAGCAAGCAAAGTGTAGCCTGACTCTTGGTTTTATCATTACTACCCTCATCTGCTTTCTTCTTTCATGAGAAAAGCCGAACTCTCAAAACTATTAGTAGGAAGGGGAATATTGTCCTAATTAGACAAACCCAAGACAAAAACGAGAAGAAACAGTACACTTTACGTAAAGAATCAGGACAAGGTTTGTCAAATGTGTCAGAGCGTCAAGTGGCTGTTTAGATTCAGGTGAGAGCAGCGCCACTAAGAGCCAAAGGGGGAGGAAAAGGGGAGAGAAAAAAAAAAGAAAAACACCCCAAACGAACCATTAATCATGCTGTACTTATGCCAACCGGCTAATCAGAAATACAAAATATAGTGCTAAGACATTAAGGCGCTATAGAAACGCCACTGAATACAGAACATGAAAGCAAATACACCAGATTCCCTAACGTCCTGGTACCTAATCTGATGGAGCCACCAGTGCTTTGCCTGAGGTAAGTGGAGACGCTGGCAGGGCAGTCTGTCGCTGGCTTCTAAATGGACTTCTGTGAAAAAAACCTCAGTTGGCTATCTCCTGGGATCAGAGTGGCATTTAGTTGCCGGCTGGCCCCAATAAGTTCCAGCCACCCCTGCCGCAAAACCCCCCGCTGTTATGGAAAGCACCACGTGACCTCCAAAGGTCCACTCCTGGGTCTCTGTTTTCAAGGTCTTTCCTGAAAGTTGGCCATGTAGATAACCTGGTTTTTATGCTATTTACTACCTAGGAAGGAGGAAGGGTTGAGCCCAGCCCCTCTGGGATGTGAACTTGTGGTTCCAGGGAGTCTAGGAAGTCAAATTTGATGCTTTCAGGACTCAGCTGCCCCATACAATGAACCACACTGGAGTTTTCTCTGAGAATCCAGAGCAACTGAATTACAATAGCTCTTTCTTATTTGCGTGCGCACACACACACACACACACACACACACACACACACACACAGTTATATACTTTCCTAAAATGAACCTAAAATGTATTTTACAAGTAGTAGTTTTTCTACATTAAGAATAAGTTATTTTTAGTATTCTTTTTTTTTTTTTTTTTATTAACCAAAGCATTATTTCATCCCTGGGAACCTCCATTTGTTTGTAGCAAATCTGGTTCACTATGTTTGGAAGTCCAGTATCATTTCTGCCATCAAAATTGTTTGTCTGAAGGCGTGAGAAGATTCTAAGGTCTGGCCAGGGTCCCTTCTTTCTTCCGAAGCATTTTAACATACATAAAATTCAAATGATGTTTTAGGTAGAAATGATTGCCTTCTTTAAAGAAAAAAAAAAGCAACAGTAAAGAACCCAGAGCAACAATACTTCTTCAACAGCAGAAAGCTCGCCAGCTTTAATAACTGAACCCATGAGATGTAAATAAGCTTTGAAGTCTCCATTTGGAGTGACGTCTGAGAAGAGTGCACCTGTGTGACTTTGAGGTCCCTCCATGATGAGATGTAACTGAAAAACAGAAAGTGCAAACCCAAAAATTCACCAACTTTTAAAAGTAAATCTTATTTGGTGGTGGTGGCACATGCCTTTAGTCCCAGCACTTAGGAGGCAGAGGCAGGTGGAGTTCTGAAGCCAGGGCCAGCCTCATCTACAAAGTGAGTTCCAGAACAGACAGGGCTACATAGAGAAACCCTGTTTCAAAAGACCAATATATATATGTGTGTGTATATATATATATATATATATATATATATATATATATATCACCATCTCTCATATATATATATATATGAGAGATCATCATCTTTTCTGAGATGATGGGCGCTTTTAGACTACAAACCCAGGTTTGCCTCAAATGTTTCAGTCTTCTGAATGCTAGTGTCACAGGCATGTATTACCATGTAAAATAAATATTTAGAGCTGGGGTGATGATTGGGCTTAGTTGTCAACTTGGCACAAGCTAGAATCAAGAGAGCATCAGTGAAGGATTGTCTACACTGGGTTGACCTGTAGGCCGGTCTTGGTGGGGGTGGTGGGTTGTCTTGAAAGGTAACTTATGTGAGAAGACCTAAGCCACTGTAGGCGTCACCATTCCTTAGGCAAGGGATCCTGAACTATATGAGTAGAGAACCGGAGCTGAGCACAAACAAGCAAATGAGCGTCGCATTTCTCTCTCTCGGCTCCTGACTATGGTTGTAATGTGACCAGCTGATTCACTCCCCTGCCACCTCAACTTCGCCACTAGCGTGGACTGTAACCTGGAATTGTAGGCTAAAATAAACTCTTTCTTCCCAAAGTTCTTTGTTTATTTGCTTGTTTGTTTTGTTTTGTTTTGCTTTTCAGGGTATTTTATCACTGCAACACAAATGAAACTAGGCCACCTAGAAAGATAACTCAGGGGGCTGGAGAGATGGCTCAGAAGTTAAGAGCACTGCCTGCTCTTCCAGAGGTCCTGAGTTCAATTCCCAGCAACCACATGGTGGCTCACAACCATCTATAATGAGATTTGGTGCCCTCTTCTGGTCTGGTGGCATACATGCAGACAGAACACTATATACATAATAAATAAATCTTTTTTTAAAAAAGATAACTCAATTACTGGAATGCTTGCCATGCAAGCATGAAAACCCAATGTAAAAAAACATGCAAAACCCATGTAAAAAAAAATCCAGGCCTGGGAGCATGTGCTTGTAATCCCAACACTGGGGAGACAAAGACAAGTGGATACCTAGGACTCTTTGGCCAGCTCCTTTAGCCGAATCAGTGATCCCTGGAGCTGTGGAGGAAACCTGTCTGGAAACTCAGGTGGAGTGCAAACGAGGAGCTTTGTAGGTCCCAGGCCTTTCACCTAGCCAGATGGCCTAAGCTTGATCCCTTCAGGACAGACCCACAGAAAACCGACTCCCACAAATTGTCCCCTGACCTCTAAATATTCACTGTGGCACTCACACTCTATACCAGCTACACACGTGTGCGCGCGCACACACACACACACACACACACACACACTCACACACACACTCACACACAAATATGTTTAGCAATGGACTTGGACTATGACTTTGCAACTGACAAAATACAGTAAAGACAAGCATCTCCGGCCCCTGAGTTACCTTACAAATGTTAATAAACAGTGGGGGGTCTGAGGATACAGGTCAGAGGTCTGGCATTGGAGCAGCATGGGTAAAACAGTAGTTCACATCCCCGGCACTGAAAAAAACACACACACACACACAAAATAATCCAAGCAAACAAACACAAGCCACCACATATATTTAGTGGCTTCCCTCTTGTGGCTAGCAGAATCATTGGGCAGACCCTGCCTGTCCTTGGAGATCTAGTGCCTTAGACTGCTCGGATCTCAGCAGATGGGAATACAGCACATCCTTAAAAAAGTACGGAGAGTCAGTCTGACTCAGAATCCCCACTGGTGGCTTAAAACTATTTGGATGTTGATGAACCAAGACACATGTGCAGTCGCACTAAGAAAAATCCTTCCTCCTCACTCAAAGGAGTGCAAAATGCAGACCCATTTTTAGCCCTTTAAAGAAGGTTCCTCTTCTTGGGATTATTTATCATGATTAGTGGTGGCCATCAGTCATGAAAAGTTAACAAAGACCTATTGGGTTTATCTACAGGCAGCGAAACAAACATATCTTGCTCTTCCATTATCTTCTTGTTAACAAAGCCCTATCAGGATGTTGGAAGCATCAGCGTTTACTGCCCAGTGGCCTTTTATCAGGATTATATATAGAGAGCCCATCAATTAGTGAGAAGGTTTGTAGATACCTGCCATATATTCATGAGAAAGGATTCCCTCTGCTCTCTCTGTTCCTCGTTGCAGACACATCCTAGCTCTCTGCGTGGTGTCCTGCTTACCTGCTGGGCTTTGGGTCATCTCTGTTGCACCAGTTAAGCATCAGACAGTATTAGGTGTGAGCAAAGTGGTGACTTTGTAACAGAGCTGATGAACAGGGCTGACTTTTCCACCGCTATACAGGAACAGGGGTCTGCCTGTGCAGAAGTCTTGAAATCACACAGAGGGCCTGATGCGGTGGTGCACGGCTGCAACTGCAGCATCTAGAGACTGAGGAACAAGGACTACAAATGCAAGGCTAGAATGGGCTATAGAACACTTTCCCTGCCAGCCTGAGCTAAGCACTGAGACTCTATCTCCATAATAATAAAAAAAAAAAAATCAAAACAAACTTAAAAAAAAAAAACCACATGGTGGAAGGCCAGCTTTGGTGTATGTATATATTGCTTTTATGAAAGCATTTTTGCAAAAACATTGTCAGACATACTTATTTGATGAAGTGTAAAATATTTACATAAATACTTTCATGCTGAGTATATATATGGATACAGATCATGGGGAGCTAAGCCACAGGGATGGCATCTAGAATCTGTGAGGTTTTCACTCATTCTTACCATGAGAAGAGAATGTATTTACATATAAAGTCACCCAGGTCCCCAAAGGTTTACAGAATAAAGCCACCTCCCTAGACTAAAGACACACTTCAGGGAGATGTGGGCCCACCCCTTTCGCTTACCGTCCTTCTCAGGGCTCATCACAGCTGCATTGCCCATGCACTTCCCAGTCCTCTTCCACCACTTGTTTGGTTGCTGCTGCTGGTTTTGCCTTCTAGCACTGGGTCGTCCTCTGAGAGCCACAGGCTGGCCTCGCTGATAGAATGGGGAAGCACCTCTGACCTTGAGTCTGGATTTCCACACCATCAGACTCTATATTTCACATAACTACCCATCTCCTCCTCCTCCTCCTTCTCTCCTGACAAAGGTCTCATGTGATCCACGCTGGCCTTTATCTTCCCGGCGCTGAGACTGTGGGTATGAACCACCATGCCTCATTTTACGCTGTGCTGGGACTTGATGCCAGGCAAACCCTCTGCCAACTAAGTTACACCCACCCCCCGACCTCTTATAGATTCTTATTGTATTGAGAATGATCTATTTGCTCATCTTTCTCCATGATGTACCTGTGAACATCTTAAGAAAGCAGAAAATTCCCTGCCAGCTTTGGAGCTCATCAGGAAACGGGGAAGTTCTGAAAGGAGCCATGATGAATAGGTGTTCCTAGACTTCACTCCATTAATAACACTCTAGCACGTGCTGATGTTTGCTAGAAGGAGACCAAAGGAACCCTGGCAGGAGCAAGAATGGGTGTTGTGGTCAGAAGGACCCGTTATTTATAAAAACACAAACAACCGTAGCGGGTGTTCTGTGAATGTAACAGGCTCGTACTTGGAATCCCTTTGGTTTATAGTGAATGAAACGGCTACAGTTGCCACTGCCCGACCCTGTAGTACACAGGCTGACACTTCTAGTAAAAGATGTCTTAGGAGAGAATCACCATGAAGTCCACTTTCTTCAAGGTCACCCAATGACCTTGGGTAGCATATGGTACCTAAACCACAAGGACAAACTCAAACTCAAAGAGGATGTCAAAAAAAAACAAAAAAACAAAAAAACAACTCTGGGCAGGGGATGGAGAGATGGGCCTGTGGTTAAGAGCACTGGCTGCTCTTCTAGAAGACCTGAGCTCAGTTCTCAGCACCCACAGGCTGGCTCACAACAGTCTGTAACCCCAGTTCCACAGGATCTTAAATACCACTCTTACTGCTTTCTGGGACTTTGTTTTGTTTTGTTTTGTTGTTTCTGTATGAAGACAGGTCTTACTGTGTGAGCCCTAGGCAACCTCAGCATGCCACTGCGTAGACCATACTGCCCTTGAGTTTGCAACATTCACCCTGTCTCTGCCCCTTGGGACCTATCACGAGTTTTCCCTCCAGTGACAAGCCTTCCTCTAAGGGTATAACGCTATGAAACACCTCCACAGGCCCTTGAACTGGGTAGCATTTCTCCCGCCACTCCCTCACACTGACCCAGATTTCTAGTCCATCCCATCACAAGTCCAATCAACACCAGGACTTGGGACATTTCTTGGAACCTCTGAACCTTCCCATTGAGAGTGAGCTTCTTTCTGACCTTCCCTTGCCTCACTTCACGCCCTCAACTCTTTCTCTATGAAATTTGGAATTTCAGAAAACATATTTGCCAGACAGGGACACTCGGCTTGCTGTTCCTGCTGGCAGGAGACCTGTCTCCTCAGTCCTGCCTCAACTCTCTGTTTGCTCACTGACCTGTACCTGTTTGGGAAGCTCCAGACCAGCACCCCAAGGTGAGCTTGCATGCTGTTTTCTCTTCAGGTTATTTTACTAAGAAGGAATGTGCATATGGAACCCCTGGCCCAGGGAAAATACCACCCCTTTTTTCTTGAACTCTACTGTTTCTGGGGTTGGGAGCCTCTAAAATTCTTCTTTTCCAAGGGAGTTTCTGATGTGCTGGGGTTTTATCTTCAGAGCAAACAACCCTCAGTGTGCAGCAGTTCAGCCCAGACTAATAGCAGCCCAGGGGTGGGGGAAGGATGTTGACCCCTGGGAGCTTTGGTGTCACGTCTAACTATTACTTAGGAATCTAGGCCCTTTCTTTAGAAGGCCTTGCCCCACTGCTGTGTGTGGAGTTGGTCTCCTGGGAGACCTTGTCTTGTTTTATAGGTCCAAGAGAAAAACAAGATCTGTTTCCTGGGTCTCAAAGAGAGCTCATTTGGGACCTTCTTCAGATTGCTGTATAACACAAGAACAGGGCACTCCAGGGACTGCAGTGACCTTTTAAGGGAAAATGAGGGAGCAGTGGTGGACATCAAACCAGGGACACCAAGACTTGAAGGTAACACAGTGCACCCTAGGGCCCGGGTGTGTCCATCCCTTTTCTTCCCTGAGCAAAAGAAAGGAGCACAGTGTGGAAAGAAGAGGAAGAGGGAGAAGGATGTGAGGGAGAGAGGAGCTGGTGGGGGCTGGAAATAGAAGCCTCCACCATCCGTGACCTTCACAGATCAGATTCTGGTGGCCTTGAAGATTGAGAACAGAAATGTTTTCCAGTGTTTCCTGCACTGTAGACTCTCCTGAAACGTCCTTGGGTGACTACCAATGGATGCTCCTACTGTTTACATCCCACTGACCTACCACAGCCACGCCTCAGAGAAACCTGAACCAAACTTAGGCATTTCCAAAGTTCAAGGACCAATGGAAAACAGCTCAAGAACCTACACACTGACTGCCTGAGCAGGAAACCTAAAGCCAAGACAGGCGGCTTTCTCTGGAGCTCCAGCGCATCTCAAGGGCAGGAGGTACCACTATGCCAGAAAAGAGGGCTTCCCCATCCAAGAGAGGGGATGTTTCTTGGTGTGGGTGTGTGGGGGGAGGTAGAAAATGGACGGATGGTGGCTTCCTGTTATTCGAGTCTTTGAAGAAGAAGTGCAGGTGGTCTCAGAAGCTGGTTCTGTCTTCTTATCTAGAAGATGACCCCATGGGTGAACAAAATGGCGGTGAGACCTTTTCTGCCTGGACACTGATGCCCAGGGCAAGGGGCCAGTGACTCAGACCTCTGTCTGTGTCAGTGTGCAAATGAGCACCTGTGTGGGTTCCTCCACTCCAGGGCCGCTGTTAACCGATACAGAACAGGACAAGATAGAACCCCTTCCCCGCAAGTGCAAACTAGTTTCTGTGTTGGGGTAAAAGGAGAGAATAAAAGTTGAATAAACGTGCGCTGTGTTGTGGATGACTTTGTGGCGACCTCTGTTGCAAATGGCCTATGCATGCGGAATAATGGCCTCCTTGCAGAGAGGGGAATAGCTTAGTGCTATCATCGTTGCCTCGGTAACCATCAGAGTCCCCATCTAGCAAGAGAGAAATGAGTTATGAAAAGGCTTGAGTGAAGAAGGGATTAACACATGATCCCAGGGACAGTATGTCAATCAAAATCAACTGAGAAATTACACTCTCTATTTGAGAATTTCTCCAGAACCCAAGGTAGAGGTTGGCATTCTCTCTCTCTCTCTCTCTCTCTCTCTCTCTCTCTCTCTCTCTCTCTCTCTCTCTCTCACACACACACACACACACACACACACACACACCTTTTTTTCTATTTGAGTAGAGTATCATATTTTCCCTCATGATTATCATAGAGTTTTATACTGAGGGGAGGGAAGAGTTCTATTATAAAAAAGAAGAATACACCTGGGCACCCTTTGCCTTCATCCCTCCCTCCTGCCTCCTGCTGGGATCCGACTCCCCGCACTTTGTCTCTCCTGGAGCCTGGCCTGAGCCTTTGCACGTGGCCTTGCAAACAAGGCACTGCCACTGAGGAGGAGGTGAAGGCCCAGAGGCATTTCCGCCATCCGCTAGGAACCCAGTGGCTTTCCAGGCAAAGTCTCCCTAGCTGACGCCTACCTAGTTTTCCTGTTCTGTGTCCCAGGGAAACAAGTCGATTATATTGCACACCCCGCCCCTCAGCTTGTGAGACCTTCTCCCTGGGTAGGAACACACACGCCCACCCACGCAGATTCTCACACACGTGACACCCGAGTCTCAACACAGACAAGAGACCCTAGGCCGAGCGAAGGAGATGGCTTAGTGAAAAGGGTTCAACAGCCGGCCCTGTCCTGCCACCGCGTCCGTTTACACTTCCGTTTTTTGCCACTTGAATTAGGAATTTAGAAAGACTCCTCAATCTGTTTAGCTCCCACCCCTTCCCAAAGAGGATGCTCTTTTTCCGTAAACACTTGAGAGGCCAAAGGCATGGCTGAAGGGAACCTGGATAGGCAACTGTTTGTGCGCCGGTGACACCGCAGTAATTCCTAGCGCTATGGGCTACAGACCCGGTTGAGGTGGATTGGGGTAGAGAGCGTTTGGGTGAAGCCTAGTATCATGGGGCTCCAGGGGCTTCTAGGACTCTTGCTTCTGAGAATCGGTGTTGTCAGAGACTATAGGCCAGGTTGGTGGTGGGATCAGGTTGCTCAAGTGACACTGGACGGGGAAAGGAACTATAGAGTCAGTCACACACCGTTCCCCATTTCTCTTCTAGCCCTCTAGCCTGCCTGAGTGGCCTTGGTTATCACCTTGTACAATCCCTTAATTAGCATACGGGGAAACTGAGGCCCGGATAATAAAGGTGTTAAAGCCAAACTTTGCCAAGATCCCAGTTTTCTTAACGTTGGTTCAGGAAATCGGTTCCCATCGAAAAGAAACGAAGTTGCAGGGAAACTTAGTCTGAGAGCTTTAACCGTGGTCTGTGAAGGGCACCGAAGTAGGAGGCGAGGCCAGGACCAGGTAAAGACTGGCTCCTCCCTCAGCCCTGCTCTAGCCGCCGCCTCTGTGTGCACTTCCCACTATCCGTCTCTGCACGCAGCGTTTCCATCCACCCATCCATCCGTGAGCGCTCCCCTCCCCCCGCGGAGTCCCACACAAATTTCAAGCCCTGAGCGTCCCGTGGTTAACTAAATCGCCTTGACCTCGGTGCTATTTGATATTTGCCTCTTTGACACTCATTTAGGAGCTCGCAGCGGTAACGCAGACATTGGACAAGTCCAGCCTGAAACCGAAGCCTTATGAAAAGAGGAGATGGGGAGAACCTGATAGCTGGAAACTCGTTTTCTCCAAAGGCTTTCGGGACATTTTAGCCCGGCTCCAGGTCCACAGAGCGCCAGGGCGCCGCCAGTGCGGGTGTAAATGTTAAATGTTAGCTATTTGTTCCGATGATTGCCATGAAAATCGACTCTTTCTTGTCTTCTCTTTTTTTTCTCTTTTCCTTTCCTTGCCTCCCCACCCCAACCCCGATTCCCACAGATACCACTATAGACAACGGCTCCCGAAGTCCCCCTTCCCTCCTACAGCGCTGTCACTCCCAAACTTCCAACCTGGGGACAAATAACAGCAAGGGTGGGGCCAGAGTGTAATTTTTCTGGTTTGTTCTACTTTGGAGGCAACACGTTTCCCGTTTTCTTCTGGATCCCCTGCATCTTCTCTTACTCCTCCTCTCCACTTAGCGCCCCCCATTTCTTTGAAGTAGGGCTGGGGAGGCTGTAAGCAGAGCATTAGTAAGTCAGGAGACCTGTGCTCTCTACAAAGAGGAGACAAAAGGATGAGAAGATGGGGGGGGGGCGGTCAGGTACCTTCCCATTTCTGTTTAATGGCAGCAGAGACTTCCCACTCAGAGCGGCTTATGCCTTCGACCTTAAGGAGAGACTCGGCCTAGGGATGGGGCTGGTCACCGAAGAACACTCCCCACTAGGAGTCTGTGGCTCAGCTCTTGTCCACTCCCTCTACCCCCACTCTGCATTAAATAATAACTCATTTATCATAGAGTTTCCCCCTCCCTAGAGAGACGTCTCCACCCCATGCCTGTTGTACCCCAACTCTCTCCATTCACCTTATTGGCTCCTTCAGTACCTACAGCTTCTTGCAACACCACCTTTCCTTGAGAACTGCAAGCTTCCTTCTCCTCATTCACCCTTCTCCCCCAGTTCCTCCTCCCCTTCGTTTCTCCCTCCTTAGAAGATTTTGGAACCGGGAAGATAAGATAGTCAACCCTCTATCGGGAATCCTGTGATATTAAAGATCAAACATGGCATCAATAGAAGGACCAAATGCAGGGGGAAACAAAAGGGGGAGCTGGGAGATGCTCATCAGCTAATTACAGCTGCAAATATTATGCAAATTTATCTTGGCACAGAAATGGAGAAAGCGAGTTTAAGTGTGGAGATAATGCCGGAAAATTGAATGTTCATCTGGGCATGGGAAACGGCCCAGTAGGCTCCAGCAGTTGCTGCATCCAGGGAATCTCCGTTTCCAGGCTCCTATCAGATCATCTGCTCTTCGCTGGTGGAGACTGAGAAATTCATATTACTTATAATTGATACTTGAAATTCTTGGAGGGATGTGTCATAAAGAAAGGAGAGAAAGAGAGGGAAGCGGAGGGGGAGGGGAATGTGGAGAAGGAAGAGAGGAAACCTTCCAGGTACTAAGCAGACTTAGAACTCCAACTCTGAGGTTCACTATCAGGAACAACGCGAACTAAGAGATAAAGGGAGAATAGCCCTGAAAATCAGGTGTCTCCTAAAACCTGAGAGTTGTTTAGAAACCAAACTCAAGTTTTAAAGAGACAATAATTATTTGATTGCCTCTTGTTCCTAAGGGTGTGGGGGCAGGCTCAGGAATGGTGACATGGATGGGAACCCTGGGGAACCCATCTTCAGGAAAGGATGGAAGGATGCTTTGCCCCCATAGAATCTCATTCCTGCTCCTGCCTCCCCCCCGCCCCGCCCCACCGTGTACTCCAGCCCATTGTGTCTGCCATGTCCACACCAGTGATTCAGTCTCCTCAAGAACTATATAGAATTATAGTCCCAGAAACAAACTTCAAATGCTCCCACTGTAAGAAGTAAACCTTCTTATGTGTAGGGTAAAAGAAAACAATAGGAATTACAGAAAATAGCTCTTGAACAAAAATTCTTTACCCACCTCCCACCCCCAAACCTCCTGCCACCTAAAGAAACACGTGTGTGTTGGGGGAGGGGGTTCAGGAATTCAGACAAGCGATATTTGGGTGCAAGCCATCCAATTGCCAATAAATTACCATCTGACGTCAGGAGAAAGAATTGAAGAGTGAATATGTATGAATCTCTTCTCATTCGTTTACATATTTCCAATGATTATTTGATCCAAACAACAAGAAAGTAATCAACAGTCACAGAGAGAGAGCTAAAAGAGTAAGTTATCAGGACACTCGCACCCTCCGGGTCCCTAAGCCGGATGTCAGACGCTGGGAGGGGACTCGGGGCTCAGTCTTGGATTCTGCTGTCTGTCCTGTCCAGAGGCCACTGATGCCTGTTGCATTTCCATGGCTTTTGTTCTTCTGGTGTTAGGATGAGAGACAAAAGAAAACAAAAAAAAGTCAATTATTGGAACTAATTAGCCATTAAATGAGATGTGTGCCCCCCCTTCTCTCTAAAACGGAAAGAAGTTGGTGAGAGCAGGGGTGGGGAGGGGTGAAGGGAGCCTATGAGAACCCGCCCACCCTGGTTCTCTAAGAAAATCAAACTATGCCTATTTTGCATGTGTTCACAGACAAAGCCAGACAAGCTGGAAGCTGAATACATGAGTGTGTGTGTGTGTGTGTGTGTGTGTGTGTGTGTGTGTGTGTGTGCTTCATGAACAAGAGCAAAAGCAATGACTATTTGGTGGAACTGATCATTATTTTCTGGTTTGCTTGAATTGAGGCTGGAGTGGGTAGTGGTGGTGGGAACTGGGGGCAAGAGAGACGTGGAAGGAGAGACGAAATCTCATCTCGGGAGGGAGACCATTATTGGTATCTCCCTATATAAAGATGCCAGTAGCGTTTTATCTTCACCTGGCCCTGTGCTTTAGTCAGTGTTTATGATTAATTATCTCCTTTTTCATAAAAATAAATCATGTTAAAAATTAGGATCTTGGCACTGGGAAGAAACTAGCCACTGGTTTCAGGTCGATCTTGTTAATTTCAGTCTGAAATTGACACACTAATTAAAGAGCAGCGTGGTAAAGCACAACCAGGCAAGATTATACCCAGGCTCCCCCCCCCTTATTTTTTTTATCAGATCTACCTTATATTTTCCCAATTAAAAACTGCAAAAAGCAGTTTCATTGCCCGGGGATAAAAAATAAGGCCCCCTTTTCACAACGTTGGCCATCACTTTCCACCATCAGATTCATTGTGATGTATTAGATGCAATAAATTATCCCATGTAACAAAACATTGGGAGCTGAAAAGCAGATAATCTGGCGAGCAGAGATAAGGATTCATTATCCAAATCATTATGAATCCAGCGTTGCCTCTGACTTCTTTCTTAATCAGCTCCTCTGATCCTGGATATGTGAGCAGTACAGATAAGGAAAGAGTCGTTTGTAATTCTCCACCTCGCCTAATATTTTAAAATAAAGTCAGAGGCAAGAAAACGCCATAAAACACTGGTGAGCAGGCAAGCACCGAATGAAAAATCACTTCCATGCCATTATATCCACAGTAAGATTTAATTAAAATTCTCCCCTTCCACGTGCTTTATTTTCAGATAGGATTTTTCCCCATCACGTAATAATTGATAGGAATTTGCAAACCGGGCTATTTATTTGGGATGCCTGGGTGGAATGGGTCTGAGGGGTCTTTTTTTGTTTTGTTTTAATTTCTAGTGGCTCTTCTTCAAAACTTTAATTTGAGACATTCATAGCTCCCCTAATAGCAGGGTGCCTACTGCAGCACATTCCCCAATCGGACCGTATCAGGAAAACATACTCAGAATCACAACCCTGGTCAGCGATTTTAATAAAAATGTTTTGTTGCAGAGGGTAAAAAAAAAGGGGGGAGGAGAGTACTAGGCGAACCTGTCTCCATGACCATCCCAAAGAGCTGCAATCAGTGTTCCTGTTAATCCTAGACATTTACTTATCCATCTTCTTCCACGTGCCTGGTAACCTCCCTTGATGTTTCAAGCCCCAATACTGTAGATTCTGATCTCAGAAAAGTTATAGGACTCACGTCTGGATTTGGAGCAGCTGGTGATGGTGGCTATAAGGACAGCACAATAGCCTCCTGGAAGGTCTCAAAGCTAAGGTGTGTCCCCAGGCCCAGGGATGGGGCTTTATACCATCTCCCTAGCTAGTTCAGCTCACAACCCGGGCCAAAGTAGAATGACCTGTGTCTCTTGTCCCCAGTCCCACTTCAACCACAGGTGAGATAGTTAAAAATATCAACAGTGGTACCACGCAGGGGAAGTAGAGTCAGAGAAACCTGAGGTAGGGTGAGGTAGGGAACCAACAATAAAGCCTTCAGGGCTCAGTGGCTGGGAACTGTCCTGTGTCTTTGTGATAAAGGTGTAAACACACACACACACACACACACACACACACACATCCTTAATGAAATCACTCCCTAAAATTAGCAAGTGGGACCATCTTGCCTTTCGGGAGGAGTAACTCCAGGTGCTCTCAGAGCAAGCCTGGCTTCTTAGGTACATAGCCTGAAATACAGTTACTCTTGAACAGGGCAATGTTGTTTCTTGTTTCACACCCACAGGTGCACAAGCACACACACACACACACACACACACACACGTGTGTGCATGCATACACACACAGATTTCTATAGGAATCAACAAGCAAGAGTAATGGCACTTTAAATTCACACAGCGACTCATAGCTCCCTCAAGGCTCTGTCCTTTAACACGCCCCACTGATGTCCAGGAATCAGGATTAAAATTTCAATTCTCTGACCAGGAAATGACCTAGAGCCTTTCCCTCACTTTATTTAGTACTCCGAAAAAAATATATAATTTATATATTGTTTTATTTTGTGTGCATTGGTGTTTCTCCTGTATGTAGGTCTGTGTGAGAGTGTCAGATCTTAGAGTTACAACAGTTGTTAGCTGTCATGTGGGCGCTGGGAACTGAACCCATGTCCTCTGGAAGGGCAGTCAGTGCTCTCAACCGCTGAGCCATCTCTCCAGCCCCTTGCTTTGTTTTTCAAGACAGGGTTTTTTTTTTTTTTTCCTGTATAGCGTTGCCTGTCTTGCAACTTGCTTTGTAGACTAGGCTGACCTAGAACTCAGAGATCCACCTGTCTCTGCCCCCGGAGTACTAGGAATGAGGTGAGCTGTTAAAGGCACGCATTCATGGAGGGAGAGGGAAGGAGTACGACTCTTCTTCTTTCTTTACCTCACTTCCTTCCCACCTTCAATTACCCACCCACTCCAACTGCCCAATATCATTTCCATACTTTTGTCCATTGAGAGAATCAGATCATGCATTCAGCCCCCTGTCCCACCACTGCCAACCTTAGGATTTTCTTCTTTAACCTCAGAGGATTTTTGGCAGCCAAACTTTCTTCAGTTAAGGCTTTTGGGATCGATGGGGGTGTGGGGAGAAAGCATGAGATCACATTTTCACACCCCTTTACACTTAGAACTGTAGATGATCGGAAGCCCGTATCTGCAGAAACGAACGCGTCCAGCCAGGCCAGCAGACCAGGGGACTCCCTGGGGAGGGAAGATTGCTGGTGCTTGCGGGAGGGATCCTTAGTGGAGGACCGGGAGAGGGACGAATGTCTGTCTTGAATCTCGGATGCAACCGGACTGGACACATACTTTCAAGAAAAAAAGGACTTTCAAATTGGAGGCGAACTTGTTGAGGGTAAGGAGGAAGAGGGGCGGGACAATAGGAATCTTTAAAATGGACAAGAAACATGAGGGGGAAGCTTGGAGAAAGCCATAAGTGGCCCCACCCGCCTACCGGACATGTAACTGGAGTCTAGATACCGCTGGGAGCTGCGGTGGTGGTGGTGGGGGGGGGGGGGAGAACTACTGTAGTCACGTGGGTGCACGAGTGTCTCCTGGGTCCCTGCTATAGCTCCCATCCAGTCGCGCATAAGAAGGAAGGATGTTTGTGTCTCCTATGGGTCCGGAACCAGTGATATCTTCCTAGGACCCAGGGATTTCCTGGACAGTTCCCCAGGGTGCATCAGGGCAACAGGTTGGGCGCAGGCCGTCTCGAGAGCATGGCCTCCCGCCGAGTCTCCGAAGCTTACTGGAGAGCTTGACTCTGCCACTTGGTGGCGGAGAACTGGAGCGACAGGGCTGGGGACAGGGACAGGGTTGCTTCAGCGAGAATGGATCTTCGGAGATCCCGAAAAGGCCAGAAGACCATCTACACTCCTTTTGCCAGATTGGCAAACGGTGTTCTCAACTTGCCCCACTAGGTGCTTCATCGTATCCTGGAGAGTGCCCAGACGAAGCGCAGACCGGCTGGCAGGCGGGTTGGTGTCTAACTGGAAAGAATTTCTGGTTTGTGAAGCTAGACACAGGCCACCGACCCTACCTAGGGGGAAAGAGTGCCGGCCTTGGCATCACCCACTCTGCAAAGAGATATCTACACCCGGTCCCTCCCTCCACTGCACGGGTCCCCATGCATTTCTACGCCAGCACTTTTGGGCCTCCTCATTCTCTTCAGTCCTCTGTCCTCCGCCCTACCTTCATCCACCCAGTAGTTCCTTTGGCTCTCGCCATTCCCCTGCCATTCCCCTACTCCCAGGGACTGTCCACCCCAAAAAACGTTACCCTAGGACCCTGAGCCACTCCTCCCTACGCAACCGGTTGGAGCAGCCCAAACTTCATGGTTCAGTCATGAACAAAATTTTGTTTTATTTCTCCCCAAAGAGATATTTATTTTTAAAGTCAGTCTCCATATTCTTTTTTGTATAAATATTGTGAAGGGAAAGCCCGACCTGTCAAAACAAATGGGCCCTGACCCTTTCCTACCTCCGTTTCTATTTCAGTGTAGCTGAAATTTATTCGCCACAGATTCCCCCTGGTGCCCTCACTATTAGGGTGGGGACGAGAAGAGAGTGCGGCGGGGGACCCAAAGAGGAGCGCCGCAGTTTCCTGAGTTCTGCATGGGTAAACGATATCATTTCCTTCAGAGATTTTCTTTCTGGATGCTTCTGGTTCCTGTTTGTTTGTTTCTACTTAAAGGAAGATTTTCCCCTAGAAGTCTTTAAAAGAATTGGGATCCAGAGGACCCTTTAATCTGTGCGCCACCGATGAATATTAATCTACCCCTGAGTCAGACAGCAGCAGCCAAGCCCAGTCAAAAAACATTCCTGTTCTAACTTACTTGACATCCCAAACTAAAGGGATGGTGGTAGTGGGGTGAAGTAAGGGCAAAGATCCTGCTTTTAAGAATGGGGGTGCCAGCGTGAATCCAAACTGTAGAAGAAAAACACTTTGAAGACTTAGGCACTAGTTCGCTTTGCTAACTCTGCGAGCGATGGTCCCTACTTGGCTGTGCTCTTAGAAGCTATTGAATCCCCATTTATTCAAAAGTGAGAAAGAAAAGCTTCAAACATGTTTATACCTATGGTGATGACCCAGTCCACAGGCCAGTGACATTTATAGTGTTAATTCCAACCCTCCCTGAAGACAGTGGGCTGGCTTTGTAGGCGCCAGAGGCAGGTCACATTTCAGGCGATCATTCTTGCCCCCCACCCCACCCCTTCCAACTCTCTCAGTTTCACACACCTCTGATGTACGGTTTGTGTGTTTGCAAAAGGGGGGGGGGGATGCTATTCATTCCCTCCCTCTTTCTTCTTCCCTCCCCCCCTTCTCTCCACCCCTTTGCAACCCGGAAGAGCTCTGCTGTCTACAGTGAGCCAAGGAAGGCAGAGGGGAGGGGGCGCTTAGCAAGGATTCACAGCAGCCAGGGTTTACCTCTGGCTGGAAGCCTGACTGGGAAGCAGCAAAGCAGCCGCTGAGGACTGCAGCTCCGGAGCTTCGGCAACCGTGGTGAAGCCTGCCTGTCATTGCTACCTTCAGCTCTCCAGCAGCAAGTCGGGTGGAAAAAATAAAAAACAGCTGGCCCTCAGGAGAGAGCTGCCCAGGTCAGTGAGTACGTAGCTCTTTCCCTTTCTTCTGTTCTCCTCCCTGCTCCACGTGGAGAGAATTAGGAGGAGGTCTCCCCCCGTGGGGACAACTGTCTCTGGAAGAAAGTGAACTAGACCCTAGTCCTTTATTGTTCTTTCTGGTCACTGAAAATCTTTGGCTTTCTGCAGTGACCTTGGGTGATCGTGGTGTGAGAGTGTGTGGATGTCCTTGTTTGAAGGAAGGGACTAATAGGACTTGGGGTGCAAAGAAAAACTGAACAGAAAAATAAGAGCTGGTGGGGGATGCTCGGGAAGGGGCTCCAGATACGAGCTTTTCACTGCATGGGGGGACAGGAACTGAAAGAAATCGCACATCTGCTACGGAGCCTTCTCTAAAAGGTGGCCGCAGTGTCCAGGTGTCAACCCCATGTTTATTTTCCTCTGCTTACAAGTGTATGTTTAGGCTCATTGTCTCTGCATATCATTTAAGAAACAGATGTGCACTGTGAGATAAAGTTGGAGCCCAGATGTGTCGGCATCTGGCATCCCCTCAGGGTAGCTGGTGGTGGGTAGGTGGGTAGGTGTCTTTGCTTACAGAAGCACCCTGAGGTGGGAGAGGAAAACCACAGTTTCCCAGAGAGGGCGACCAGGGTTGCATGGAGCGAGATGGGCAGAGGAAATAAGATTTGGACTTTCTCCCGGGACATCAGACCTCCAAGATGCCACTGAGAAATCTATGCTCCCACAAAAAGGGGAGGAGGATAACTTTAAAATGCAAGGAAAGTGCGTAGACCTGAGTAGAGCATTTGCTTTGAAAATGTTATTTCTTTAATAGAGCAGGATGATACACTGACAAGTACAATTCTGTCCCGAGTGAAAATGAAGTAAGCTGGCTCACTGCATCCCACCCTTGACTTGCATTTATTTCCCATAGTTCTTGGCCCTCTCCTCCCCTTAAAGACCACAAGAGGATCCTGAAATAATGGTTTGAGAGATTCAGAAGGGACAAATAATGAAGGTAGCCTTTCCGTGGCCCATCCACTCACTCTTCAGGGACATGTTGTTGACAGCCAAGGAATCTGTCAGTCAGGTTGAGTTCATTTCTAAATGGTATTTCTAAATAAGATGCTTGGTTGCCCAATTTGATATTTGTGGGGAAGAGGGCTTCCCATAAGACGGTTGCACCACCCCCAAGAACAAAAATGTCTCCATCACTTTGAACTAGATCTAGATGTCATTTCTGTTCTGATAGACCGAGACTGTAGGTATCAATAAGCTATGATTCTTGATTGCTTTTTACCTTAGGATTTAGCCGAAGGCTTCAAGGTTCAAACCAGTGGCTCAGTGAGGCCTAATGTTCATTGCTTGAGGACACAACAGTGCTTAGAGAATGCCATGCGTGTTGGTGGTCTACCTAAACTGTAATTTCCAGCAGCCCCCAATTCCCTGGTCCTTTCCTTTTACAATACAAAGCCTGGGCACAGGGAAATCTGCATGCCCTGCCTTCTTGCAGGACACATAGGTGGTGGGTGTCAGGCAGAGAGGTGCAGTGAAGGGATGGATGTGGGCATGAGGGTGATAGATCCCTCCTGTCGGCGGTGTGCCAATAGCCCAAAGCCACACAGAAAGGCCCAGGGAAGGTGCAGGTATGTGGGAGTCCCAAGGCTTCCATCACCTTCGGGAGTTTGTGTCCCCATAGTAAAGACTGAGATAGAGTAATAAAGATTTCTGACACTGAGTGGGACCGAAAGGGGGAAACCTTCTGTTCTTTAGCCCTGGGCTGTGTTAACAATCTCGAGGCTACCCTGGAGGGTTGTTTTATTCTCGCTGACCAAGCTATGTCACACTCCAGTAAGTGTTCCTTTACAGGGATGTCTTTGTGTCCCAATCCAATATTTTTGATCATTCCCTCTGCACATCACGGATGGCTGGAATACACAGGGAGATGTACTAACTGTGGGGAGCGAGTCTTCCTGTGCTTCCTGCGGGGTCGACTGGGCCTAGGGTGCTTTGGGGTCAGTGCCCTCTCCAGGTCTAGGTTTGTCCGGAGGGAGGGAGTCTGCAACCAGCTAGTGGTGGGTGAGCAAGCACGTGGATCTGGTGGTTGCTTTATTTTATGTAACAAATTGCTGAAGTTCACGAGGTCACAGGATGTGGAGGGTGTCCAGCAAGCCCGGGATCTGGACCAGAGAGGCAGACAGGCAGGCAGGCAAATAGAAGCCCTGGTCAAAGAGCCGGTGATGCCGGGGAAGTCTTGGTTTTGCACCTTGGTGACAGGCTTACACACAGTGTTTTCTATGGGGACTACCAGCTCCTTTAATGACACTAAAGACTCCTGCTTTTTAGAAGCCATTTTCTGCTCTCAGAATCTGAATCTCCCGTCCTTCCCCTATTTTCCAACCATTGCTGTGAATCCCCTACAGCCCTCCCCGCGCCTCAGTCCTCGACCTCGGTGGACTGTCCCTTAATAATCGGCATTTCAATTCCTTAGGCTAATCTAGAGAAGTAAAAGCCCAGCATCTCCAAGATATAGCCCATTTTCTCCTCTTGAAACCACCAAAGTGCAAGAGAAGAGTAAGCTGAAGCAGGCGCCGGGAACTGGATGGGTGTGTGTATGGGGGTGCCTCAACCAGTCGGGAGAACGGGGGGGGGCAGGAATAAAATAAGGCAGGTGACTAAGGCTGGTCCTCCTCAGTCTCACGTCTTTACATCTTTTCTAAGACCAAGAGGCCTGTGTGTTCAAGAACCCAAATCACCTGGCTCTGGATTTTCTTGGATGCCGGGTAGAATCCTGGGTGCTTCAAAGGTGGGGCCTTGGGCTTCGGTGGGAGCAGGCCGGGTCTAGAAGCGCTGAATCTTCCACAAAAAATTAACGATGTCGTCGAAGGTCAGGGGAGCGGCTGTCGGGGGGTGGGGGTGGGGGCGCTGCGAGTCCCAATGGGTCACCCACATCCCTTCCTCTTTCCCACGGTTCTAAGCCTCCAGGGCTAGGACCCGAGGAGAGCTAAAAAGTGCACACTTTTTCCTTTCTGGGTGAGTTCTTTCTCTTCCCACCCTAGGCGAGGGCTCCCCAGTTACCATCCCCCTCACGTGTGCTTTGTTCTGTTCGAAAGCAGAAATCCCCGGTCTTCTCCCTGTCCGCCTGCCCCTTTCCGCTTCACCTCTACCATTTTTTTTTTAAATCTCGCTGTAATCAGGGGTTTTCTCAAGCTGGGGGTGGGTGGGGGGAAGATAGTAGTGGCTGAGGGATGGCCAGAATCCCTGGAAGCTGAAGGCTCAGGCCCGGGCTGGGCTGGAGGAGGACTGAGAACTGGGTAATCGCCCAGAGAGCATCTCTTCCCTTATAGACTCTCGACGTAGATCGCTGCTCTTCCCGGCCTGGGCTTTTCGCCAGTGTTTTTAAACTGTTATAGATTAATGAGCAAAAAAGAAAAGGAAAGGAAAGAGAGAAAGAAAGAAAAATCAAATCAAATCAAATCACATAACCAAAACAATGGATCATTTTGCTTGGAAGGTGGACCCCAGACCTGGAGCGGGTGGGTGTGGGAACCGGGAGATCTGTGGGTGCATAACCTTTTCATCCAAGTTCCTATGGGTCTTCCCATCCCCACCCCCACCACCCCGGAGGCTTCCACTGCCAGATCCTCTTGTGGCCAGTTACTGAATTTTAGGGTCTTTCTTTCTCTACATCACTGAAGTCCCCTATCCACTGCTTTAACTGGAAAAAGATCTCCGTTGATGAGCAGGCAGCCTCAGCCAGAATGGCCCACTGCCTGTCTCGTTTTCTACCACGTTTTGGTTTTGCTCTGTTTCAGCTCTTGTGGGGGTCGGGGTGGGGAGAAAAGGGGAGAAGATGAAAGCTACAGTGATACGTAATATGTCTTTAACCTGTGAGGTCCGGGTCGCCGAGGCGAAGCGGCCTCCCCAGCCGTTTTGTCCGTTCAAGCCAGGCTGGCCAGTGGCGCCTTGGGGCTGTGTCCCCGGCATAACCCTCCTGCCCCGCAGTCGGAGAACTGTTTATACAGCTTTACCTGTACTATTCTCGTATCCAGTAAAAATCCTCGCCCGGCCTGGGTAACCTAATCCAGAGGCTAAAACGGAGGAGGGGGTAGTGGGGTTGACTCCAGAGAAGGTGTGTTACGCGACACGAGCTGGGGTCTCTCAGTTGCTCCTCCCCCGATTGGGAAGGTAATTCGGATTTGGTTCGAGGAACCGAGGCGGGAATGTAGGATTTAGAAAGGAGACGTGGATTCATGTCCCAGCCTTCCTGGCTTTTTTCCCTCAAACAGGCACTGTGGATTGACGCGGCGGCCGCAGCTCCAACCCACGCTCCAAGAAGGAACAGTGGTCCGGGGGGGTGACCAGTGGGGACTAGCAAGACCAAGGACGATTCTCTCACCGTGGCCTGCTTGGGGGCAGATCTGGCTCCCCCCCCCCGTCTTTTTTTTTTTTTTTTTTTTTACAACTCTCGTGCCTAAGAAAAAATGATCATGATCAAGGAACCGAACCGGTACCTTCACAACCAGACTCTCCCGGTTTTCCCCGGCCTGTCTATTGCTGCGGGATTGCACCGTGCACAGAATCGAATTAAACGCGTCTTGGTGGTTATTGTCTCTCGCTAATTGCTTCAACAATGGCCACTGTTAAAACGGATACACCCAATTAAAGGCCCCGCGCCACCGCCCTGCTTCCCCAGTCTGAGGTGTTGCAGACCTCCAGGTGGAGAACCGGATTGGTAAGGGGGCGTCGGCGCCGGCCTGGATACCTCTGGCTTCCTCTTCCTTCCCCGACACACAGCGATCACGGTCTTTTCACTTCCTTTTTATTGATCGATCGCATCAAAGGAAGATTGATAGAGCTGGACTGGGAAGGGACTTTTCCCCTAGTCCTCGGCTCGCCTGGGCCCGGGGCTGTGCATTTATTCAGTTTCTGGCCTTCGGTACTGCTCTGAGCTCTCCCCGACCTCCCATCCCCGCAGGTTCCGGGCTTTACTTCAGTCGGTAACCGCGCCCTCAGGTTCCGCCCCTGGCCGGCGCCGTGGCTCCTGGGGGAGGGACGAGGCAGTTCGGCCCCGCTCCGCTTCGTTCTTCAGCCTGCAAATATTTGCTGCCTCTAGGAGTATCCTACTATTCCGCTGGCGCTCCGCTTGCAAAGTCCTTAAGTAAACAAGCTCAAATGACTGCCCTAGGCATTCCGAGACAAACTCTCTACCCCTGCCCAGGATTAGTAACTATAGTACTTTGACTCCTAAGGTTCGGCTTTGCTGGTCACTCTCTGGCTGGCAGCGCTAAAACCCTAAGGTAGCATCTTTCCGCATCTCGGCCCCGCGGAGCTCGCTTGCCCTCTCTCAGAGTCAGGCTCGGGTGGGTAACGAAAGTTGCGTGGATTTCTACCTTCTGGGTCTGTGGCCCAGTCACCTTTAGCCTCTTTGCAATCAGAGCTCCAAAATTTTGAATGGGACAGACTGTGCCTACTTCCAGAGGAATGGGGGTCTCAAAGCCCCGGGGAAGGCAAGTAGGAGGGATCTGAAGATGGGCAAGTGTGTGTTTGTATTTGTGTGTGTGTGTGTGTGTGTGTGTGTGTGTGTGTACACGCGCGCGCGTGCGCGCATGTGTGCGTTGGGGGTGTCCCAGCTTACTCCAAGCATAGTGAAAGTCAGATCCATTTCTAACCCTTTCCCAAGAGGGCACACGTACCTGCTCAACTTGACGCCTACAGCTGCAGCCCAAGGCCTGGGGGTTTCAGATAGGCCAAATTGGTTCGGGCCACCCAACACAAAGCTCCAGGTCCCGGCTTCTTGGTTGAGCTCTCCGCTTCAGGATTCTGGGTCGCCAGGTACCCAGATCATTGGTCAGCCCCTTACCCTATTGTGGGAGGCCTCAGGAACTAGAGGAGCCAAAGGCTCTAGGCAGCAGCGGCAAAAACAGGCTCCTTGATGGCTTTCTCTTGCCTTTTCCCCAGCTTCGCCAGATGCTCCAGGGGAATAGGGGGAGCGAGCAACACCAAGCCCAGAGCCGGGGTGTCTGGGGGTGTCATCCCAGGTCTTCAGGAGGTCGTTGAGGCGTCCCCTAACGAGGCCCGGATCAGCTTTGGAGGCTCTGCCAATTGGAGGATTCCGACCACCCTTTCCCTCCGGCTTCAAGCCCCCTCCCCTCCCCCGCCACCCGCCAGGGGAGGAGGAAGCCCGGCCTGCATTCGCGAGCGAGGCGGGTCAGACAGGCGCCTGGCCTGGCCCAGACCCCCGGAGTCCGGCTCTCTGCCTCAGGCCACGCATCGCAGCCTCCCTCTCTGGACTCGATCCCTTCCCCCTTCTTCCCGGTGGGTCCCGGAGCCGACCTCGGCCCTCCACCCCGGTATCCCTCTCCTCTCTTTTTCCCTCCCCCTACCCTACTCTGTGTTTCTGACTCTGGGGCTGGGCCCGTGACGTCAAACCCAGTGTGGCGTCGGCGAGACTGGCGCGCGGGCCATCAAAAGAGCAACGTCCTCTTTCCCAATTACCACTGTCAGTCCGGGAACAGGGGCGGACCGCTGGGAATTACAAGTTAAATACCCCCTACAGGTGGCTCCATTACCCGGGGCATCAGCTTCAGGCCCCTACCCTCCTCTGCCAGCCCTAAACTACCTCAGACCTGGAGGGGCCTTCTAGATGTTTTATTTTTCCAAGGCAGGGGAGTGCCCTCTGCATCCTGCGTAGCTCTTCTGGTGATTAAATTAAAACGAATAATCCTCTCCATTCCCACTACCAAATTTATTAGAGAGGAGGCCCCTAATAGGTAGCCTTCCTTTTCAGAAGCATCTTCTTTTTCAGTTTTTAAGTTCTAAGCCGTATAAATTAACACGTTTCAAGTCTTGGCGTCAGCAGCTTTGTTTAGGATTCTTTTGCTTTATTTTTATTATAGATTTCGATGACCAGGACCAAAGACGTTAATGCCTTAGTTGCTTTTTTGTTGTTGTTGTTGTTGTTGTTTTCCTCGAAACTGTGAATTAAGGTCAAGCTGGTGTCCTACACGACTCATCAGCGACACAGGAACACTGCTTTTTTTTTTTTTTTTTTTTTTTTTTTAATTTAACTCCCATCCTTAATCTTAATCCCGGGTCTCTTAGCAAAAATGTGTGTGCGGTCCTCTCTGCTTGTTTATGGAGTGGTTTCCGGGGAATGTTAGACAGCAACTAAATAATTAAAAGGTTTTGAGAGCGCAGTGAGCTGCATGAGACGCTGGCAGCTTGATTGGCCCAGGAGAGATGAGTTGGTCAAAGAGCGAAAGTAAAAAAAAATCGATATTCGAAGACTGGGTCGCCTCAGAAACGCGAGGACTAAGGGGTTTAGGATAAACTCAGGAGGGAGATTTATTTATTATTTTTATTTTTAAAAAGATAGGTATCTTCATGTTTTGTATTTAGAAATTCAGCCTGGATTTCGAACAAAGATCAAATGTAAAAAAGATGAGGAGGGCAAGAGAAACACCAAACCCAAGTCCGCAGGGCCAACATTTGCAAATAAATTTACTTGTCTTCTTCAAGGGATGTGCTGTTAAAAGAACGCCACTCTTCCCTCCTCCCCCCCCATACCGGCTACAAGGCAGACATTGATGCTTCTGATCCACAGTAGGACAGGAGTCGTTTAGAGATTTTTAGGAAGGGAATCGAAGTTTTTGTATTAGTGGGACATTTTTAAGGAGTCAATTCCAGTAACCCTACAAGTGCTGCTCTCTGACCTGGAATAGAATCACCTTCTTGTACCACTGCCTTGGGGTGCACCCAAAGTATTTTCCCGCCCGACCTTGCCTCGTCCGGGCTGTTTTCCGGACCCAGGCTGCAGAAACCTTTACGCCACTAGGGGATGCAGTGACTCAAAAGACCGCACAGGGCCGCAAAGGTTGAAACCCGTGGGGCGGGGCGGCTGCAACCCCCAGTCTCGGTCTCGCCCAATGATTGGCCCTTACAATGGTTCCGCCCTCGTCTAGCCACGCCCCCTGACGGGGGCGTCTTGCCGCAGCTCTCCAAGCGTCAGCAGGCTGCCCACCCAACAGACCCTGGCCCTGAGACTACTGAGTCCAGGCTAGTAGCTGCTGGGGCTCACCTCAGAGGTCAGGGTTAGGCTCTGTGGAGGGGACCGTGTTTCTCGGGTGGAAGGCAGAGTGAGTAGGGCCCCGAGCTGAATAAAGGGAAAAGTTAGGCCACCCGAGTAAAGATCAAGTCAAACACCGTACTTAGGAGACCAGTGAGCCTGGGGCTCGCCCACCCAGCTTTCCATGCATCATGTTGTCACTCAAGTCAGAAGCACACATCGATTATATCATTAGATCTGAAAAAGACAGCTGCAACAGCTGACGCTGTTCACACTGAAGAGGTTTGTGAAAGTAAGCGGAGCCCTTAACAAAAACAATGCGGGCGACCGAATCAAAGCCCAGGTCCTCTGCGCAATTCATCACCCCCCAGGGAAACTGGTTCGGGAAGCAAATCTTCATTTATTTTGCCATGAAACTTTACTGATCAGTTTTATATGCACATAGCCTCCAAGTTGATATGATCTGATAAATACTGTGGCTTGAATCCCAGTTTCAAAGTTTGCTCATTTTAAAGAAGTGTGGAAAAGAAAAGTCTGCTTATGGAAATTAGCTTTATGAATGGGGCGGCCGGGTTTCACTGGTTCGGAATAATCTACTGAGCCAGAATGAATCGACTCTGCTACATTTAAAGGGCCAGAGCGCGAATTCCCACTTGCCTGTCCCTCTCCGCCCCAAAGCCCCGGCCGGCCTCGCCCACCCTGCCCGCGGCCCCTCTGCCCTAGGCGGCTCCTGGCGGCGCCCCTTTCCGGTCACTGGTGGGGCGGGAGGAGGGGCGGCGGTGTGCGGGGGTGGGGGGGATGGGGTGGGGGTGAAGTCCTGGAGCGGGTTTGGGTTGCAGTTTCCTTGTGCTGGGGATCGTGTCCCCTCCTGCCAGAGCCAGGCTCCTCCCCCTCGGCGCGGATGACACTAGAACCTCCTTAAGTTGCGTCGCGCCACAGCTGTCTGCGAACACTGAGCTGCCTGGCGCCGTCTTGATACTTTCAGAAAGAATGCATTCCCTGTAAAAAAAAAAAAATTCTGAGAGAGGGAGAGGAAGAGAAAGAGAGAGAAAGAGAGAGAGAGGGAGACTGAGAGAGCGAGACATAGAGAGCTACGCAATCTGACCGGGCAGGTCACACGCCTCCTCCTCCTCTCTGCTCCTTGCTACTCAGGTCGGTATTGTGACTTTTTTTTTTTTTTTTAAATTCCCCTCCCTCTAAGTGGAGGGATTTTTCCCCCTCTCTAAACTTAAAGCTCAGCTTTCTTCCTTTGGAGGATTTGTAGTGGTAGGAAAGATCCGGGGGCCGGTGTCCTCCAGGGAGGACTTGTCCCTAAAGTTTTAATTGCTTAGTCAGTCCCGGGCTCCTGCGAGATGTGCTGGGGAGCTTGGCTTCCTCTCCCGCCGGGTCTTCGCGTGCGTGTGCACGTCCTGGGTGAGCCGGCCCTGCGGGAAGCTCGAGGAGACCTAGCGCCCTGCAGAATTTCAGGTGTTTAAAGTACTTACAGCTCATCCAGCTCTACTCTTCTCTCTTTTGCAGGTGACCGGAGGAGCAACCGTCTCTGAGCGCCGAGGAACCAGGGTGCAGTGTGGCCACACTTGGATTGCAGCGTCCTTTCTTCCTCATCCCTTTTTTATTTTTATTTTTATTTTTTTCATTTGGCATCTTTATTCCGCCGCTTCTACTTTTTTAAGGGAGGGGGGCTCCCTCTTCCTTCCTCCCTCTCTTCCATTTTCTTTTGTTTTTCTTTTTGTCAAACTATCCCACAAAGATTTTTCTTTCCCCCTTAAATCCTCTTTTTTGCTCACCTTTCCTACCCACTTCACTACAAACAAAGCATTAAACGACCCCTCTACTGGGCTTCCGACGGCAGGAGTCCGCGGACCTCCCAGGCCGACAGCCCTCCCTCTATCCGCGAGGGTTCCGGGCCCGGCGAGAGGGCGCGAGCACAGCCGAGGACATGGAGGTGACTGCGGACCAGCCGCGCTGGGTGAGCCACCACCACCCTGCGGTTCTCAACGGGCAGCACCCGGACACGCACCACCCGGGCCTCGGCCACTCGTACATGGACCCGGCTCAGTACCCCCTGACGGAAGAGGTGGACGTACTTTTTAACATCGATGGTCAAGGCAACCACGTCCCGTCCTACTACGGAAACTCGGTCAGGGCTACCGTGCAGAGGTATCCTCCGACCCACCACGGTGAGTTCACCTGGGTCCAGGAAGCCACTCTGTCCGCTCCTATTTTCCTGGGTCCGGGAGACCGCCAGAGACTCAGGCTGGGCAGAGCAAGCAAAAGCCCTTAAGTGTGTCACTAGTTCATTTAAAAAAAATTGGGGCCCGGAAATGGGCGAGGAAGCAGTGTTGCTCTTTGGAGAGTGTTTTTTAAAAGTACGCTGCAGGCGCCTCTCTTTGCGGGTGTCCTTTGGGCCAGGCACTCACCTGGCAGGCCCCTAGACGCAGCCCTGGTCCTCAGGCGGTTGGTTGTAGATTTTGCAGCAGGGGACATCTCAAGCTGTGCCTGCACGCTGCACGCGCAGAGCAGCGCGCGGAGCCTTTCAGGCTAGGCACCAGCGCTGGCCAAGCCGGCCTGGAACTGGGCTCCTCTGAAGGGCTTCCAGATTTTAGCTATCTAGTGGAAGGGGTCTTTCGCCAGAGCCTTGCAATTTGAAACAATTTAATTTTTGTATTTTTCAGAAAAGCCCAAACACATGTATTTATTTCTACTTTCTTTGCCTTTCCCCCAAAACTAGTGCATTTGAGTTTTAGGCAGGTTTCCTACCTACTGGTGGCTTAAGGAAGAGAATCTGGTTATTGACACGGTAAAAAAGGGGTAGAAGCTTTAAGTTGAAGAGAAGTCAGGTTTGCTTAGACTCCTGCTACACAGAATTTTCCTACGTTTTTGCTTTAGATTGCTTAATTGCCAGCAACCCTGGCTTTATTTTCTCCTCTGGCCTACCGTAGTTCCTATGGGCTCCTCAAAGATATTTAGGATACACCGAAGTTTCTTTTTAAGTAGGAGAGTTTCCAGTTGCCTCCCCCAAACCATTTACCTTGAGAAGTTTAGGGGAGATGTTTAAAAAAGAAAAAAAGAAAGGAAGAAACCCAGCCTTGTGTGGTTGGGACAGGGGACCCTTAACACTTCCCAGCTGTAAGATTGTGCTCAGAGGAGCAACACATTGAAGGGAGGAAACCGGGTGGCTTTCTCAGTCAGCTGCGCCTGCTCAGGTCTCCCTACCCTGAGCTAGCCTTGGCGCCGTTTTCACGGCCCCTCTGGCAGCAGGCGTCCTCTGCCTCACAGCCTCCAGGTCTTAAACAGTCATTTCTGCGGATGCGGCGCTCTTTGCTCTGGTTGTGTGCAGATTAGCAGTTGAGTGGAAATGAGGTAGATCAGACCTAATGTTATTTACTATACTACTTCCTGCATCAAAAAAGAACCTTAACCCTTGGCGCTCAAGAGAATTCTCCATCTCTTTTGACTCCCCTCCCCTTCCTCTAGCTTAAGATTTTAGTTTCATTATTGCTCTTAATGGCTGACAAGACTGTCAAATGGTGAGGCATACAGGGCTGAAAGAGCAATAAGAGTGTAGATTTGCACTTGCAATGTAAAGTTTCCCCTAGCAGAAAGTTTGGACCTGGATAACATAGGAACGCCTCAAAATGGTGTATTTTAAGTGAAAGCTAAACTTCTGTAGATGAGTCATCCTTGGCTTAAAAGACACACATAAACTGGAATTTTGTGTCTCAGGTGAAAATTCACATACTGCCCTGGTGACTAGAAAAGGCTCAAGGGCCGGGGAGGGGAATTGTTTTCTCTTCTTTTCCTATAAGATTTGGAAGGGCGAAGGAAAATTAGGGAGGAAAATCCTTCACGGTTTTGGACAATTAAAATGTTTCTGCAGTTTTCCATTTCAGGCCTTTTGGAAGCAGCTTTGCCAGTTCTAAGCGAGCACTGAACTTTCCTAAATTAACTCTCAAATACACCCTGCCTTCCTTGCTTTGGGTGTTGGGAGCTGGGCCTCTCCCTAGGGCTGCAGAGTGGTGTGGCCCCCCGCTTCATCCTTCGGCCTCATCACTCATGCTGACTCTCTTATCAGCCTGGCTGGGATTAAGTCTGAGGTGGGAGCATCAGGGCCATTGAAAGAAACCAATAAATCAAGGCAGGTTCTAGAGAGAGACCCCAGGAAATCTGGTTTAGACTGCGAATTTGGACAGGACAAATAAGCGTGGAACCTTTCTCCGCGTCCTTACAACTCCTCTGGAGTATTTTAGGAGCAGGCCTTTCGTTTTAGATTTGATGATGGGTGTGGACAGGGTCTGTTTCCACTTCGGGGGGCGCGTGGGCCCGGTACTCCTGGAACCACAGAAATTAGAGTAGGTTTGAGCGCTCTTGCTCGGTTGGGCCTGGAGATTTGCTGACTGGGAGGTTGGGGGCGCCAGGGATAGACCCTCCAGGTGTGTTTGTGAGCAGCTTTCAATGAGGTCCTCTTCTCTGTTCTTCTTTTCCCTGTCATCGCTGGCGTCGCAGGGAGCCAGGTATGCCGCCCACCTCTGCTGCACGGATCCCTGCCCTGGCTGGATGGCGGCAAAGCCCTGAGCAGCCACCACACTGCCTCGCCCTGGAACCTCAGCCCCTTCTCCAAGACGTCCATCCACCACGGCTCCCCGGGGCCGCTGTCCGTCTACCCTCCTGCTTCATCCTCTTCTCTGGCCGCAGGCCACTCCAGTCCGCATCTCTTCACCTTCCCGCCCACCCCTCCGAAGGACGTCTCCCCAGACCCGTCGCTGTCCACCCCAGGATCGGCAGGCTCCACCAGGCAAGATGAGAAAGAGTGCCTCAAGTATCAGGTGCCGCTGCCGGATAGCATGAAGCTGGAGACGTCCCACTCCCGAGGCAGTATGACCACCCTGGGAGGGGCCTCGTCCTCAGCCCACCATCCCATCACCACCTATCCGCCCTACGTGCCCGAGTACAGCTCCGGACTCTTCCCACCCAGCAGCCTGCTGGGAGGATCCCCTACCGGGTTCGGGTGTAAGTCGAGGCCCAAGGCACGATCCAGCACAGGTAAGCGCCGCCTCCACCCTTGGGAATCTTTTTTTTCTCCCTCCTACTTCCTCTACATCCAGGTCAAGGCAAAAAAGGGTCTTTCTTCCCTTTAAAAAAAAGAGGGGGGGGGGGGGAAGTCTCTGGGAGGCCTACAGGTATTACCCAGCACTTCAGAGATCGTCCATTCTTCCAGCCTGGGAAGAATGTGGTGTCTTAACTCGTGCTGATTTAGGCTGCTGAGGGGAAGTGTGATCTGCTTGTAACCCCCACCACCCTCCCCATCCCAGTGAGCTGGGAAAGGAAAAAGACTAACACAAACAAATGGATACCCCTTCCTCCTGCCTGCTGAGGGACTTCTGGATTCTACAGCTAGCTTCCAAGACCAAATGGAAGGCCCCAGGAATAAATCTGTAGTGTTTAAAAGCTAAAACGAAACCTCCTCCAACCTAAACAAACACAGGTCCCTTCTATGACCCCTTTGGCCTCTGTCAGTCGGACTGCTCCTCTTCCCTCTGCTCAGAGAGGGTCACTGGGGCTATAGCCAAGGACTGTCCTTTATAGAGATACATATAAATAAAGCGTTGTCTGTGTCACTGGGGAAGGAGGCAGACACTTAGTAAAACCAGCAGGCTTCCCATGAAAGAGGGACTCTTCTTAGCTGAACTTCTGAGGGCAGGAGGTGGCTCCCTAGTGGGCTGCAGAGTGGAAAGGACCATCAAGCACCCCTTCTCCCAGTCGGTTACCCACAGTGTCTTTTTGAGCACTCAGTGCTCACTTCGGACCTCCAATTCCTAGAACTGATTGGAAGCCAGGTGTGATAGATAGAAAGGCTGAAACAGATTCTGCAGGTGCGCGCTTCCGCTTCCTCTGCACCTCCCCTGCCCCTCAAAAGCCAACTGTGTTTTCCAGCACCCGGAGAGATTTATTCTATCTAAGCCATTGCAGGGACGCATGTATAGGCAGCGTTTTTCTTTGCTTTAGAAGTAAGACAAATTCATTCTCAGTGTGTGGCTACACAAAGCATTGCAGTCACCAGGGAGTGTAGTGTGACCGGTGTGTTTTCAGAAGGGATTTTGTGAAGACTGTTATGTCTCTGAAGGTGTGCTCATGTCAGAGTGGGCCACTCCAGCTACACAGATTGCATTAAGGAAAAAAAAAAAAAAAAAAACTACGGTTAAAAAGTTGCCTATGAAGGGCAGGCTGGATGAGCAGTCTTCAGACCGAGCTTAGGTTAGGAAGACTTCAGAGGCATGGTGCCTGGAGCCCAGTGACCAGGAGACCACTTTTCAGGGTTTGCTTCTCTCTCTTTCTTCCTTTCTTTTTCTTTTTCTTTTCTCTCTCTCTCTTTTTTTTCCCAGGGTGACATTCACTCTGACTGCCTGAGCAGGACTGTCTCTATTTAGTTGATATGTTTTAGCTAATCCAATTATTTTCAGACGGCTGCACGCGACAGTTGCATTGTTTATCCTGGGCCAGGAACTTTAATAGAGTCCGGATGCGGTTAGGCTGACAGAAAAACTCAGACCTGCATGCTCAGTACATGAAAGTAGGCAGGAGGGAGAAGGGAGGTAAGCTCGTTGGTAGAGTCAAAAAGAAAGCTAGAGGAAGAGAGAGCTGAGGGGCAATGTGGTCTGCTAAGGTGCCCGGGCAAGAGCTGGGCTGGTGCGGAGTGAGGGCGCCGGACTAGAGAGAGGCGAAAGGACGGGTTGCCTCCTAATGTGCTACTGGAGGGCTGAAATCAAGGATCGACGCCTGTGTGTTTTGAGGTTGCAATGGGGTTTAAAAACAAAGCAAAACAAAAATTCTCTGTACTGGTGGGGCTCTGAGGTCAGGGAAGCGCCTGGGCGCTGAGGCCAGTGTGGTGGCTGTGGGGGGAGGGGACTCTGACTTTCCAGAAGACTCTCATTTCTGTGCCCTCATTTCCACGCTTCTTCTTCATCCCCTTAGGTTTGCACACGTTTTGTTCTTGGTTTGATCTGTTTCTTTCTCTCATCTCTTTCCTTAAGCTGGTGGGGGTGGAGGGGGTGGGAGAAGCAGGTTTTCTCTAACCCAGAGCCAGGAGTACCCAATGTTCCCAGTTGTTTGTTGTTTGTTTGTTTGTTTAGGTTTGAAGGGGTGAAATTTGGCTTTGCACTTCCCCCTTCTCACTCCTTTCTCACAGTCCTAAAAACCAAGAGTGGCATACCTGGCCCGCAAAGGACCTGGGACTTTTGGGGAGTATAGAGGGAAGTTTCTAGAAGCACTTAGTATGCAGAGAGTGGCCGAGTGGGAATTCTTGTAGAGGGTGCTCTCTTATTTCCCTTTCCTTCCCTTCCCTCTTCTCCTGTCCTTCCTCTTCTCCCCATTCCCTTCTCTTTCCTCTTTGCAGATGCATTTATTGGATGAGACAGAAAAGAGATACAGGTCAGGGTTATTGCTGTCCTTTGGAGAAACGTTTGAGGCTGTGGTCTGGGCCTGCATTGCTTTCTTGATGTCTTTGCTTTCGGTCTGGTATCTATCTTTGTGAACAAAAGACAAAGCTGTTGCTGTTGCTTTTATTTTTCCCTAAAGGGTCATTTTTCTCAGTTTCCCAGATCACTTTTTGGATATGGGTACCTCCTTCCACTTTCCTGAGAAAAATAGCTTACCGGCCTTCTGCTCCTATGCAGCCCAGTTTCAGGCTTTCAGTCCGAAGCCCAAGGGACATTTGAAAATGGCTGTTGAATGTCAAGAGGCCTCACAGCTCTGTGGTTCTTGTCACCTTAGAGAGGTGTCTGCCTGGCAGCTCACAGCAGACAGGGGGAGAGGCAAGAGGAAGACAGAAGGCAGGAGTCAGGCCCTCCATTAGGAAAATTGGCTGTGTGCTGAAGTCACGGTAGAGTCAGGGAGAAACAAGAAGAGCAAAGCCCACGCAAGGCAGTCGAAAAATTGTGGAGTGAATCAAGACAGAAAATTGCTCTAGTGTGCAGGGCTCTGCCTGAGAGCAACCAACTAGTCACTCTGCTTTCAAGGGCCCTCTGAAAGGAAGCTGTCTTCCTCCCTCCTACCTGACAAAGAAAAGGAAATCAGCCTGGCCACAGGCTGGGAGATCCCCTTAGCATCAGGGTGCCTAGGCATTCGCCCTGCTCAGGGTGGCTGCTTGCTACCCTTCTGCTGTCCCTGATGCAGGGAACATGTTAGCAGCGAGCTTCCGTCTTTCTGCCCAGTGCTTACACAGGGAAAGGGACCTAAGCGACCCCTGTACAGACAGGATAAAAAGCAGGCCTTGGCTGGGCTGTGGCCCATACTCACTTGCAGCATTTGGGCTGTGGAAGCAATAGACACTCGGGAAGCAGAAACAGCAAGGCCTCCTGGCCAGCTCTATGGCTGGTATCTCTTTGCCCGCCTGCTCATCCCTTCAACTTCCTCACATCCATTGGCCATTTCCCATTAGAGACTGGCCCTACATGAAAATTGTCTGAGTACCTTCTAGAACCTTTGAGGAGAATCAAGAAAGGTTAACAGAGATCCTATGAATGTATCCTTGGCTGTATGTATAGCAATTTTATATCTAGTCCCAGAGACTCTAGACACCAGGAGAGAGTTCTCTGCAGACCCCGTGCTAAAAGCCTTTTTATTTTTTGTAATCTGGATGGGGAAAAAAAATTCTCTGTTCAAATCAGTTTTGAAAAAGCAAGTTTACACACGGCCCCTTAGTAATGGAAAACGTCATGTCTCTCATGGTTTTCTGAGCACTGTTAGAGAGGGTTGGAGTTACATTGTGGTGGTGATAACTTGAAAGAATTTGTCCCTGGAGAAGGTGGCAAGTCCACAGGTGTGAACACCCCCCTGTTCCTTTGGTTTTGACCTGGGGCTTTCCAAAAATCATTAGGTCTTTTGTCTATCAAGGTAGACTTTGTTCCTTTCCTGGGAAGTCAGAATTCCCAATCGCTCCTCTGGAGTTTCTTCCTTTACTTCGTTTGTCATTGATTAATCTCTCAAGACAAAGGGATCCCCTTTTAAGTGCTGAGGGTCAAGCCAGGTGCCTTACACATGCTGGGCAAATGCTCTACTTTGGAACTATAGTTTCAACCCCTCAAAGAAATTTAGGGCTGTTCTTCACTGCCCCATCTGCCCTGAGAGTCTCCCTTTCATTACCTTGACCCACCTCTGTGGTAGCCTGGCTGAGCTGCCTGTTACCACAGGGGATTGGGCTCGCCACTTCCTCCTTGACCAGAGGAACCAAGAATGCTAGTGTGTTTCTCCATACTCCCCAAAATGGAAGAGGTTCTTCTAGAAGGGATCTTTCCCACTTTCAGAAGTTGCAAAGAAGTCTCTCTGTCCACTTTCTACTGAGGAACTTTCTGGAAGTAGGTCCCTGTCCTGATTCAGCCCTGGTTCTGGGAGTGAACAAACCTGGCTGGGCTGGTTTTTCTGTTTGTTTATTTGTGGTTTTGGAAAAAAGAGAGAGAAACTGCAGTTGGGCCCCAGTTAATGAGTGGGGCAACATCCTCCCCTCCTCTTCTCTCAATCTTTGTCTGACCTTCATTCTATCCTTGCGGCCCTTTCTTCTTTTGGCTTTTCCCCCTTGCAGATTGCCTGCCTGAAGGCTTCCACTGTGTTTCCTTCCATCAGCCCTTGGCTGGCCAGGCTGGGGACAGAGTCTAGCTCCAGTTCTTCTCCTAGCACCTGAAAAGCTCCAGGAAAGGTGGTGTTTTCTGAAGGAGAGGCTCTGAGAATAAGAGGTTGAGTCAGTCTTGCTGGGCCTTAATTGATGACTTTGCAACTAGGGGCACTTACAGTTTTATTGGAAGTAAAAAAAAATGTGAAGTTCTAGCTACTCAATCAATCATCATCCAATTGATCAATCTATAATCCATCTATTATCTGTTTATCTATCGATTAATCTTTCCTTTCTCCCCATCCTAATCTTCATTATTGAGTCAATCTATACAGACAGCCCGGGGACCAACTGGGTTCCCATTCCTTGCTTCATTGACTTTTCCTTCTGAGGAAAATGAAAGAAGTCTTTTGCTTGTGGCCCGAGTGTTCCGCACTCAGCGTGTTCTTAGGGAAATGTTTGAAGGTCTCCTTCCTTCCTTTTGGCTCTATCTTCCTCACCAAGTGGGAGATGTTAAAGTCAAGGGTCTGCTATTCTACTCACCTGAAGTCTATCTGTAACAGTAGGGTTCTGTCACACAGAGTCAGAACTTCGGAGCACTTTGGAGCTGGAATGAACAGTTTCCCTGCCCAGATGAGTTTGCAAATAATGTTTTTGTTTTATTTTCCCTTCTAATTTCAGTGTGGAGTGTGTGTGCGTGCGCGTGTGCGTGCATGCGTCCGTGTGTGTGTGTGTGTGTCAGGGCATATGTGGAGGATGGATAACAGCTTCTGGGGGTTAATTCTCTTCTTACATCGTGTGGGGTCTCAGGGATGGTACTGAGGTCCTCAGGCTCGGTGGCGCGTGCCTTTTCTCGCAGAGGAATTTCACAGACCCTCCCTCATAATTCCAAATGTTATCTCCTGTTTGTATGCTTCCCTTCCATAAGTGGCTTATCTGTTATCTTGTTTTCAGAAGGCCGGGAGTGTGTGAACTGTGGGGCAACCTCCACCCCACTGTGGCGGCGAGATGGAACTGGGCACTACCTTTGCAATGCCTGCGGACTGTACCATAAGATGAACGGACAGAACCGGCCCCTTATCAAGCCCAAGCGAAGGCTGGTGAGTTCTTGGAAGGACTGAATTCATGTCACTGTTTGGTGTTTTCCATGTTGTCTCTGGGAAGGATGGCTTTCTGCGGGAAATTGGTAGTTCAGAGCCACATCAGCGTGCTTAGGACAGTTTTCTCTCCTTTCTTTTTCTCCTCTTTCTTCTTTTTATTCCCCCCCCCATTCCCCTTTTCCTCTGATTTTTTTCAAATTAGACACAGAAAAAATTCTGTACTGTTTTTCCTGTTTCACTTCTTAAACGTTAAGGCTACTAACTTATTGCTGTCACACCTGAAACTTATTCCCCATAGAGTAACTAAGCTTAGCAATGGCAGGACGACTGTGCCAATTGTGTCATAAACAGAAATTTAACGTGGGAATGGAATATCCCAGGCACCACTTAGAACCCTACCCTGGGAGCAGTAGAAGGCTCCGGGGAGGCAGTGTCAGATGCAGAAGTGGGACTGACCCTCTGGTGTCAGTACTTTAAGACGAATAGGACTTCGTGGTATGGTAGTGCACTCCTGTAAGCCCAGAATTTAGGAGGTGTACCCACAAGATCGGAGTTCAAGGCCAGCCTCAGTCATGTGTAGAGTTTGAAGGTGGCCTGGGCAATGGAATTGATGCCTGAAGTAAGCGACTTTCAGACTCAGCCCTTGGTATTTTTCTGCTTCTTGATCTGAGACTTTGAGGACTTAGTAAAGGTGATTCCTTCGGGGGAGTTTTGTGATTCCTGTCTTGACTCGTGGTCTCATCTAACCTTTGGTTTTATTATTTATTTATTTCGAACAAACTATCCATAGGGCAATAATTTCCGGCTCCCACCACACACACTTTCTTTTATTTCTTGAGCTTTTTGGTTATTAGGAATACTTGAGAAAACCTTGAACTATTGAGCATTTATAAAGGAAGCAAACAGGAGGTGGTTGTTTGTAAACTTGACTCTGAAACCTTGGGCCGGGTGGAGCAGTGATTGTATATAAGACAATAAGAGTAGTTGTCAGGGGCCAACTACGCATAGGCGATATCAAAATGCCGAAATTCACCAAGTGGAGGGGAAGAATTTCTCCTTGCAGATTCTAAGGTGGGGGGGCAAGAGCAAAAATCGAGCAGAAGTGATCCCCCCACTACTCCTTCCTTACAGCACTGTCTTCCCTGCTAGACAGCACTGCAGACAGACAGCAGTGCAGACAGCAGTCAGTTTAGCACCTTTTACGTCGTCTTTAGAAAAAGGAACACTTTCTAAGGGTGGAAGTGTCCACATGACTTTAATTTTTTTTCAATCTCAGATCTCTAGGCATCGTTCTATCTGATCTTTGCCCTTTTCTCTACCTCACCACCCCCTCCCCATGCAGTTTAAGTTTTTCTTGGTTTTTTTTTTTTTTCCCCTTTCTTTTCTGTGCAAAGCTAACTTCCTAGGAACACGCTGCCGGATATCTGGGTGCTAGAGATAACTCATAACAACCCAGCTTCTCCAACTTAAACATCAAGATGTTTAGATGGATCAGAACAAGAAGCACTAAAAAAGAAAAGAAAAGAAAGAAAGGAAAAAAAATGGCTGGAGGTGTTAGCTCAGAATGAGTGTGATCACACCACAAAAGAATGCCGTGAATCATTCAGAACCCAGCCTTGGTGAAAGAAAGAAAAAAACACAAACCCAACAACAAAACTTCTTGTTGAAATATATCATGGTACAGTTAGAGTTTTTGGTTTTAAACTAAGGACAAAGAGATTATAAAGATCTGAAAAGTCTCATAGTTTTCTGCTGGTTGAAGGAGAATTTATCTGGCATTTTCTCCTGTCTGTACAGAGAACACAGGGGAGGACTCTGTATTTTATATAGGTCTGCCTTCACTCACCTTACATAGGAAGTCTGTGAAACTCTGAGTAATAAATGATTTTAATTCTAGAGTGCATGGGCTGTCACAATTTAAGCTGTCAGTGTTAATCATCCCACCCAGAGGGGGTATTGATATTTTCAATCCCATTACAATTCCTGTGCTACATGGAGATACGGAAAAATTCCTCTTCCTCTTTTCTCAGTTTACGTTTGTGGTGTGTGCTGCGTTGCTACTGTGTGCACATCGAAGTCAGCAGATAGCTCTCAGGAAGAGTCAGGGCTCTCCACCCCCCGAGTTCTGGGGAGTGAACTCGGGTCATCAGACTTGCTGGCAAAGCCCCTTGACCCTCTGAACCACCACACCAGCTTTCCGCCCTCCTCCTTTAGGTACAGTCTGCGCCTAAACACCTGGAACCTTCTGCTTTCTTTTCTCTCCTTCTCTTACTTTCATGCTGGGGTGTAGACACCTAGGTTTATGTCTGCTGAGGACGCTGGAGCCATGTTTTCTTCTTCCTCATGCTTCCTGACTTTCACTTCGGCTTGGCCTTTCCAGCTTGCTGGTTTTGTTTCGCATATTTGCAGACACACACCTAGCCCGTCATATCGCTTGCTTCTCCATGAGATGTTAGGACCGATGGCTTTCCTTCCTACTAGTATTTCAGAATTCTCTTATGTCTTACAACTAGAACAGGATGAGCTGCTTGCCTTATTGAAAGACTTATTGACGTCCGGGCCATGGAGCCCAGCAGCGTGGTTCTGGGCAATTCTGTTAATTTTGCATAAGCTCTCTGTCTTACCAGAAACCTATCTGGCACACATGTGTGTTTATGATCTTTACAATCTCCTGCAAAGGATTATTTATGTATGCACTGAATTCTTTCGTTAGAGCACTCATTGTATTAATTGGCCTATGTATTTACATTATACATTCAAAATTATTGAACTGGGAAAGCTGGTCACCTGGGTGGACGCTGTCGGACTTGCTCTGAATATTTCTCCTGAAATAGGACGGTGACAGTAATCACATGTAACATAATTGTCACAAATCATTAGGCGCTGGTTTTCAGTGGGACTTTCTTCCAGAGAACACTTGAGGGGAAATCGTTATTTAAGTAGTAAATGATCACATTTCGCAAAGGCAGGTGGCCAAAGGCTCCAGAATCAGCACCAATGCTCTCGGGCCTTGGTGATTTAGTTTTAGAATGGGCAGCACGAAAGCAGCACCTTCTGCATGGTGCTAGACAAGGGCTGTTCTCAATTTCACTTCCTTACCATCCCTAAGAGAATTACTACAATAAATAAATACATAATAAAAGGAAAAAGAAGACAAGAAAAAAAGTCTGCGCTCCCTATTTAAGGCCGCAGGAGCAGATCTGTGGGTCAGCCTAGGGACTTTAGAAGGAAGGGCTCTGTCTGCTGGGTTTCCCAGTGCACCTCTGAGTGTTTGCTGCAGCTTTGGACTTGCTAGAGAGAAAGCCAGGGGCGCACAGGTTTTACTTTGTGTTCTTAAAATCGTACCAGAATCCATTTTTCTTTCTTCTTCCTTCTTTCCTCCCCTTTTTCTTCTCCCTCTCTCCCTTTCCCCCTGCTTCCTCCTTTCCTGCTTTTTTTTGCCTTTTTTTGGGGGGGGGGGCTAAGGATCCAGCCTGGGCCTTTGCTTTGTTAAACTCACTGAGCTGAATCTCCAGCTTCTATACCAGATGATTCTTATCTTCTGATTTTCACTATTAATTTTGAGCTCAGGAGCCAGACTCATTTTTGAGTTAACATTTTCTATTCAAGGTCAGGAAGAGTATTTTAGAAGTGACAGCTCCATTTTATTTTGATTTTGTATGTGTGTGTGTGTGTGTGTGTAGATCAAAATGAAACTTGGTTTTTTTCCTTCCACCACGTGGGTTCTTGGGATCTGGTCAGTCTTGGTTGTAAGTGTCTTTTCCTGCGAGCCTTTTTGATGGCCCAAAGTTCCATTTTCTTTCAAAAGTTTTGACTTTAATTTTTCATTAAAAAAGTATGTGCATAGAAAAGCTGCCTAATAAGTTCAAATACACAAAGGTAAAAGAAATCTCTCCCTGTTAAAGAAAATGAAAGCAGAACTAAGGACATTTACATTTAATTTTTGAGTCAAGATTCACCTCTGTAGCCCACACTGTCCTGAAACGCCTTGTGTACGTAGCCCAAGCTGGCCTCAAGTTGGTGGCAATCTTGCAAGTTTTCGAGTGCAGGAATTACAGTGGTGAGTGAGCCTTCAATTAAAATTCAAGATGAGGCTGATATTTGGCCTATGATGCCTGCACGCTCCCCTAGAGAACAGCAAATAGGAAACGCTGAACTTCACACAGGAGGTGTGAGACTTGAGCCAGGTGGGCAGGTGGTGTCCAGGATCCCTACTAAATAGTCAGAGTCTCTTTTTTTCTTTTTTGGATTGCCTCATTGTACGATGGCTACCTACCTAAAGATATCCAGTGTGGCTGTCCTAGGAGTCCTAAGTGATGGGCCAAGTCTGATAGTGTCAGGCGGGCATGGAAAGGTTGCAGGGCGACTGGGCAGGGTCTTAACTCAAGATGTCCTCTTCCTAAATTATGGTACCCCGAGTCTTTTGTATTTTTAAGTCTTTTAAAATATCCGTAGTTATCAGTCTATATATAATAAATTCAGTTTTTAGCTTAGCGTACAAAGTATGGGTTTCCCCAGGCTATCTTCATACCTCTGTACTAGCATATCTTATTCCCATTTTCTCCCTTCTCCTGATGTCTATCCCCAGTAATCCTCCTGCCCCAACCTCATGTCTAGATTTCTAAACAACCACTACTATGCCCAGCTAGTTCAACCTTTCCTGACTTGGGAAGTCTAGCAAGGGGTTTCTTAGCTCAGGTTTCCTTTCATTTTGCTGTTCATGTGCCCAGAAAGCCAACAGCTGATGAACAGATCAATAGTTTTGGTGAATCTTTTCTGAAAAAGAACTCTTGTGGCCTGGGCAAGATGACTGGGAATGACTAAGATCTTGGGACCAAATTTAGCCGGGCTAATTGGAAATTGTCGCCTTAAAAATGAACTCTGTGGTGTACTTCATGGGGATGGAGGGAGGGGGTGATGTTCCCAAGGAGGTGGCATCGGCATCCCGCTTCTCTCCCGTTCTACATGCAGGGTGCCTGCTGAGGTCCCGCCAACTCCTAAACACTGGATTGGCTGCATTTTTCTTCTCAAGGACGATCTAGGATCTTTATGGCTTTCATGTGGCCCACTTGCTAGTTTTGATTTCAGTATCTTTTTTTTTTTTTTTTTGCCTCCACGCCTGTTTCTGTAGCTCCACCAACACATTTACTGTTCGTTCTGATTTCATCCTCTCCTCTCTCCCCACCCCCAGTCAGCAGCAAGGAGAGCAGGGACCTCCTGTGCGAATTGTCAGACCACCACCACCACGCTCTGGAGGAGGAACGCTAACGGGGACCCCGTCTGCAATGCCTGTGGGCTCTACTACAAGCTGCACAATGTAAGTGGGACTGGACCCAGCGGGGTGGTGGCTCTCCTGTACAGAACGTGGGAACGGCATCAGCATCCAGATTTCTGATGGGTTACCGTCAGTCTCTTTGGAACTAAGCGACTGGTTCAGAAATCAACACAGTAGGACTGAGTTTATTATTTGTAATTCTTGGGTTTCTGAGACACCTGTTTTATTATAGCCAAGGCTAGCTTTGCATTCTACATGTAGAGGGGCCTGGCTGGCCTTTGACTCCGGATCCACTTCTTCCAGAGTGCTAGGATTACAGACGAGTATCACCACAAAACTACATAGTTTTGATTACATTTTTGCTGAGACAGAAGGGGTTAGAGATAGAGAAGGAACCCGGGTTTGGTAACACACCCATAATCTTGACACTTAGAAGGCTGAGCAGGAGGACTACCATGAGATAGAGGCTGCCATGGCCTACATATAACTAGTACTGGGCCAACCAGGGCTACATAGCAAGATCCTGTCTCAAAAACAACAACAACAACGATGGAAAAGCAAACTGCCACTACCCACTTACTATGTTTTGGACATTTTTTTACCTGATAAGTATCATGGGCCCGTGTAGGTTTTAAGGGGAAAAAAAAAAATCTTCTTGAAAAACAGAAAAATCATCAGTTCTAATCATCGGGTCAGGTGGCACATGCCTTTAATCTCAGTGCTTAGAAGACAACTACAGGTAGATTGTTGTGGGTTCCAGGCTAGCCTGGTCTACATACTGAATTCTTGGTCAGCCAGGGCTGCATATAGAGATCGTGTGTCAAAACAAAACAAAACAGGAAATGGCCAGTTCTGTTTCCATGTTCCCTTGCATGGGGTGGGGCCAGGGAGCACCTCCCTTTCAGGAGACAGGGAGAGAGATGAATCTGCAGTGTGGCTGTCTATTTCTGAGCAAAATAGGACAGTTGTGGTTACTGACGAGGGGGGAGCCTTGGCTGTCCTGTGCTGTGAACTTCAGATGGTCCTCTGTGTGACAAGCAGGAACTGAAGCATCTGAAGAGCTCCCTGTATGTCTTTGTCCCAACAGCGTTCACATGCAAATGGCTGAGGGGAGAAGTGAGGTTGGAACACTAGGGGAAAGAAACGGTTCCTTCTTCCTTCTGGACCTTGTTAGCAGAACGATAATTGCCAATCAACAGAGTCTAGCTACATTTACCCTGACCTTTTTTTTTTCTGAGTCAAGGTCTCATATTGCTTAGACTGTCCTCGAACTCACTATGTAGCAGAAGACATCCTCAAATGTAGTATAGTTAATCCTAACTCACCCCTTCCCTCTCCCCACCCCATACACACCAAAAGCCACCTCTCTTCTCGTGGTGTCTTTTGCCTTTGGCAAAGTCTGGAAGGAATGAGGAAAAAGCAGAAATTATTGCTTAGGGCTATTCTGGCAGTAAGTCACTTTACCCAGGAACACCTGGGAATCAAGGAAGCTTTCCTCCCTCCTCCTTCTGTCTCTCTCTGTCTCTCTTTATGGGATAAAGTTTCTGAGATTCCAAAGGAATCCTAAGCTCACATCTCTTGACACGGTCTCTTTCGGTGTTGCCCAGTATAAGGAAACCAGAGGCTTCCTAAATGGGATCTGCTGGTTTTCCCCCCCCCCCATTCCTGGGGCTATCAGCAATTAAACCAAGTCCTGCTTTCAAACACGGGGCAGAGCAGCTAGAAAGATTTGCGATTACGATCTGGTGGGGACTGGAACATTAGCATTTATTAGCTCTCCCAGGCATCCCCACAGCCTATGTGGTTATTTTTTGAGCTACAATTTCCAACTCTCTAAGAACGTCCATGACATGTGAGCTCTGTGATGTCGCTAGGGCTAAGACTCTTCTTATTTCAGTTGTAGTTGAAGGAGCTATGACTCAGAAAGGCGTGTACCTAGGGCATGCACGGTAACATCACTAACGAAGTAGAAGTCAAGGCTGATTTCTCCAGAAGTTGGGGTATCAGGAGTGACGGGACACTTGGAAAGTTAACTATCTGACCTCACAGGGCATCAAGATCCTCACCCCCACCCCCCGTAAGTGGTAGTGTCTACATTTCTTTACCACCTTAATGGAGTTACAAAATTATGGGAAATTAGCTACCTCCAATTGTTAAATTCACAGTGATGAGCATGAAGCTGGTTTCTCACCTAAAGATGTGTGTGTATTTTTGAATAATGGTTTCTTCCCTAGAACTAGGGACAGACCCGGAGCTTCAGCATGAGTCAAATGCTGTAGAGCTGAGTCATCCTCTCAGCCTATTGACTTTTCTCTATTGCGCACGCATCCACCCCTTCCTGGATCCAGCAGCGCCCCGGCTTCAGCCCCCAAGTGCTGCTGTTTCAAGCTTAGGGCGAGGGGGAGGAATTTCCTCATTCTCATGTGTGTGCTTTTTTTTTTTTTTTCTTTTTCTGCCTTTTGGCTTAGTATGGGTTCATTCAAGGAGGCAGCTTAGGTATGTTTAACAATGAGATAATAATCTAGGCCCATGTTCTTGGCGTGTAATTTCTTCTGCCCATGCTGTGTCTGCACATGTGTGCCACGGGCTCCTCTCTTCTTATCTAGGTCTTTAGACGATTGCCTATCTCTGCATCAGCGTATCTAGGTGTGTTGTGACTAGCTATCTGTGGCCATGTAGCTATTGGTGTAACTAGATATTATATTTAGATATCTGACTACGTGCATCCAGTGATTGGTGTACACAGTGGTGTATCTAGACATTATCTTAGGGAAGGTCTGATGTGGGAGTGGATACCTGTCATCTCTGTGGGCGGCATCTTTATCTTCCTGACAACCTGAAGGAGCCCTGAGACAGTTTTCTGGCTTTGACTCTTTTGCTTCTCCTCACCCCCTCTTCCTGTTAGAGGGGTAAATATGGTCTGAGGCTCCAGTGTTGGGGGGGGGGGGCTCTGTATTCCCTCGGGTATTCCTCTCTGTATTTCTCTGCCAGCACCAGAAAGCCATGTTCTTATTGTATCCAAAAACTTGGTCCTTCTTGGCTATTTGGATCTTTTCTTCCTTAACTGTCATTTCTAGCCTCAGAGGCAGAGAAGTGAAGAGACGGAGCCAAGGCAGCCTTTTTATCCACCCTTGAGAACACTGGTGGCTGGGACTGTTTACCTTTAGTGTGGCAGGCAGCATTGGGACCTGGTTGCCTCTTGTCAAGATTCTTGGTCGTATCCCTGGGAACACGGCTAGATATGCAGTTGATTCATTGCGGTGGATGTGTGCCGTTGACATTGACTTGGCTGGCTCTCCATGAAGAGAAGCCTCTTAGCCTCGTAAAATCCCATTCTTGATTCTGGGTCCCCAAAGTATATGACTTTTCAAAGGACACTTAATCACTTAACCAAAAGGATGTTCAAGTGTCGAAGCCTAGTGTTCTTTTTCTCTCAGTGGGGCCTTTCTAGTAGCCCAGGCTAGCCTGGAACTCCTAAGCAAGCCCAGAAATCTTCAGAGTAGGGTCTCGCATCTTTCTCTGAAGCTTTCTTGGTTTTTAATTATGACCGCGAGTTTCCTTATAAGCTATCAAAACACTTTGGGTTGATTGGTTGTTTTTAGTTGCTTTTCCTGTCCAAAGCGCAGAGGCAGGCTAGGAGTAGCAGCAGCTCTCAATCACCGTGCTTGCTGTTGAGGGCACAGGGTTATCCTCTGGAAGTGCACATTGCTTTAGCATAGGCTTCGGGAGTGTGTATGCAGCACCTAGCAGGGTGAAGCCCCAAGTTCCATCCCCAAAATATTCCTCCCTCCAAAAGTCTCAGAACACACACATTCCAGGGGAAAGAAAGGTTCTTGAGCACAGCACATTGTGAAAAAGCCAGGTGGTGGGTAGCAGACAGACCTTTGCAGAGAGGTACAGGAGTCTGATTTCCAAGAAAGGTGGATTTCAACACCGGAGGCTTGACTCTTCCCTGCTCTATGTGGCAAGTCTCAGAAGAGATTCATGAAACAAGAAAACAAAAATGGCACTTCCCCCCCCCCCCCCCCCCCCCCGAAGGTGCCTCAAAGCCGGTCCCCTTGGTAAATATCTGAGGGAAATTTTAAGAAGGAAGACAGGTTACTGTTGTCAATCCTCTTACTAGATGGGGCCTGAACTTGCCAGCTTCCTGAGCTGGATGTTGATGAACTTAGTTGCGCTGTGCTTGAAGTCCCTGTCTCTGTGGCAGCTGAGTCAGAAGCCCTGTACCCTGAGACCTGCAGTACCTGGGTCCCTGAAAAAAAAAAAAAAAAAAAAAAAAAAAAAAAAAGGAAGGAGCAGGCAGGGCTAAGGAAGAGGCAACCAACACAGAAACACATTGCTGACCTGGGGCAGGTGGCAGGCCCCATGTGCAAAAAACCTGTACCATTTCAAAGGCAGCAAAAAAGTAAAAAAAAAAAAAAAAATTGATCTTTGTTTAGATTAACAGACCCCTGACTATGAAGAAGGAAGGCATCCAGACCCGAAATCGGAAGATGTCTAGCAAATCCAAAAAGTGCAAAAAGGTGCACGACGCGCTGGAGGACTTCCCCAAGAGCAGCTCCTTCAACCCGGCCGCCCTCTCCAGACACATGTCGTCTTTGAGTCACATCTCCCCGTTCAGCCACTCCAGTCACATGCTGACCACACCGACGCCCATGCACCCGCCCTCCGGCCTCTCCTTTGGACCTCACCATCCTTCCAGCATGGTCACCGCCATGGGGTAGAGAGGGAGAGCCCTGCTCCATATGCACGAGGAGTTTCCGAGTCCGCAAAGAATCCATCCCTCTGACCCCTTCTACTTGCGTTTTTGCAGGAGCAGTATCATGAAGCCCGAAAGCGACAGATCTGTGTTTTTGAAGGCAGAAAGCAACATGTTTGCTTCTTTTTTCAAAGGAGCTGCCGGTGGTGTCTGTGTTCCAACCACTGAATCCGGATCCCATTTGTGAATAAGCCATTCAGACTCATGGTCCCTATTTAACAGGGTCTCTAGTGCTGTGAAGAGAAATATTGCTGAACATTGCATATAACTTATATTGTAAGAAATACTGTACATTTGAGGAAGTCTTTATTGTACCTGGATAGCTGTAAGAAAGGCATGAAGGACGCCAAGAATTTTAAGGAATATAGGGCAAATAAAGTATGGAGGGAGATACAGAAGAAACTTAAGTCTCGATGTCCAAATGGGCACGCTGTCAGTTTTGTTTCCCTTTAGTTGTTTGATGCATTTAAAAAAAATTAAAAAAAGAGAAAAAAAAGAAAAAAGAAATGAAAAAGAAAAAAAAAAAGAAAAGAAAAAAAAATCCAAGAAAAAAAAATGTTGTAGGCAAATCATCTGTTCCAGGCTGTGAGCCTTTGCAAAGGAAATTTCAGATCTGGGCAATCAAGTGTGAGATCTCACCAGTTGCCAGTGAGGATTTAAGAATGTCATGTCTAGGCCTACATGCTCTGTGAACTAGTCCCTGTAATTGTTGTCTGTATGTATAATTCAGAAGCACCAAAATAAGAAAAGATGTAGATTTATTTCATCATATTATACAGACTGAATTGTTGTATAAATTTATTTACCGCTAGCGATAAGAACTGCTTTTTTTTTTTTTTTTTTTTTTTTTTTTTTTGGTTTTAATGTTTTCCTTTTCCCTGGATTTTTGGTTGAATAAACTAGCTTGCTTTCAGTTGACCTAAGGTGGATGTACTCTGGAGGGTTTATTTTTCCTTTTATTATTTTTTGATGATGATATTTATTAAATAGCTTCCACGGGCCCAGTGGTACCTGTCTTTTCCGTCACTTCTCTTGCAGCCCAAGCTATGAAGGTAGCAGCGTACTCGCTACCCACGTGCATGTCAGTGACCTGGCCGTCACAGGCCTTGTCCTGAGAGCAACCTGGCTGACCGTTAGCCCCTGTGTGTTCTGTATTAGTGATCACTGCCTTTAAACAGTCTGTTGGAATAATACTATAAAAGTAATAATAAAGTTAAAATATTTTAAAACAACAAAGTAACATTGTATCAAAGTGATGGCCACGCTCTTACAGAACTTGGTAGTGCTACCCGAATTCAGAGTTGGTTTCTTTGTGAGCATCCCAACGCAAACGCCAGGAGACCATGTGAACATCAGCAGGGCAGCATGCATTCCTTGAATGGGGAGGGTTAGGATTTCTACTGTGGTTTAGAGAAATGTATCCCTGAGTAGACACAGTTTCAGGGTCAGCCTGTGAGCTGCCTGCTTTCCTTGGGTACCTCCAGGAGAAAATCTTCTAGGAAGAATGGGCCAACTCCCCCACTAAGGTTTCCAGGACTCAGGCTATGGGTGGATTCCTCTTTGTCCTTGCAAGCCAGCCTGGTGGCTCCTCAGACCCTCTCCATCTCACTTAGCTACTGTTGAGTAACACCACAGCGGAGGATTGTCCAGAATGTCTGCTCCACGTGGAATAACCCTTTTGAAGCTGCTGTGTTCCGTTTGCCCTGATGACAGAATGTGTAACTCTGGCACACACTTATTTATTGCTCTGCTTTCTTAGCGACCATTTTAAATCTAAAGCTGTACGTTGAAGTAAAAGAGCAAGAGAACTAACTGACAAGCAGCGGCAACCTTGCTGCCTCTTAACTGACCACCAACAGTGCCAATATTGTTTCCAGTCATGTCTGAAGCTCCTAGGAAAGAGGGTCTCATTGAACCTGGGGGATTTTATTGTCAGGTTGGTCCCCCATCTCAGGATTCCCTACTTCTCTTCCTATGACCATTTGTGTTAATACCCTTTCACCTTAAGAACAAGGAATTCAAATTCTTGACATTCTTGAGAAGGGGTAGAGGGACACAGGAAAAAAAAATCTCAATGCTGACAAGCCTGAATTTTGCTTTGTTTTCGGTACGGCAGCTATCTCACTATGTCATTTCACCATAGCACACTTTGATTTTCAAGGCTGTTTCTAGAACATGATGGAAAATCGTTGAACAGTCTCTATATAGCTAGATGACACTGGTTCAGGTTTCCTTGGGAATGTCACCACATTGCCATGGATCCAGTAGTTTTTGTTCAAAGAAAGAAGGAAGGAAAGAAAGGAAGAAGGAAAGAAAGAAAGAAAGGAAGAAAAGAGAGAGAGAAAGCAAGTGAGCAGAAGAACAATGTTGATGAGGGCATAATCTGGAAAAACAAGAACCAGGATACCGTTGAAGTGTTTTTTGAGTAAATTGTATCTTTGATTAATTTTCAAAATACCTGTATTAGTTTTGCCATGGAAGAATATTTGAGACATAATATAGGGATTGGAAGAAGGGAAGAAGACACAGATTTGGTTTCACACTTGGGTTGACCTGGTACTCATGATATAGCTTAGGCTGGTCTCAAACTCTCGGTAATCCTCCTGACTCAGCCTCACACGTGCTGGAGTGATGGGCATGAACCAGTGTGCTTGACTTAGGTTAGTTCTTCCAAACATTTCAAAGGCTAGCATAATAAGGGAAGGACTAGCTTTGGGATAGGTCAAGGGGTAAATATCACTGACTGAAGCACTTTGAAGTTGGTTGTGCTGGCCCATGCCTCCAATCACAGCACTAAGGAGGCAGAGGCAGGTATACTGCCTTTAGTTAGAGGCCTGCCTGGGCTACCTGGTGAGTCCTTAGGCAGCCTGAGCTACAAAGTGAGACTGTCCTCCAACAAAAGCAAAACAAGCAAGTAAAACAAAAATAACCCTGTCTCTGTTCCAACAAATACCTATTGAGGATCTAGGTCACATTTCACTTAACATTTATGTTTGGGTCTAAATGGCCCTGCACGTAAAGATGCTAAGTCTGAAGACCTGAGCTTGATTCCTGGGACCCAGACATTAGGAGGAACTGACTCCAATAAGTGCTCCTCTGATCTCCACATGTGGGCATGCATGAGTGCTTACAGGTACACATGACTGCATGTGTGTGTACACATTCACACTCACACATAACAAAAGGTTTTTTTCTTAAAGATTTAAAACCATCTTTACAAAAATAGACTTTAGAAGAAGATGAGCCAGACATGGTAGCTTATACCTGTAATCCCAGAGTTTGGGAAGACTGAGGCAGGTGGTTGTTTTTAGTCAGGGGTCAGCTGGAGTAGTGGTGTAAGATTCTGTTTCAAAAGTTTGGAAAAAAAAAAACTTAAAAAAAAAAAGGAAAGAAAAAGAAAACTAGACCAGGAAATAGAGGAACCTTATAAGACACTAGTAACGTCATTCTTTCTTTGGGACATTAACCTTGTTATTCCCCTTCAAAATGAGCTTCCTAAGTTGTGCTGAGTTCCCAGCTGGGCCCCTAGGTTAGCCCTTTAGGCAGACGGTTGTAATAGAACTGGGGATGCTCAAGGCCCATCTGCTGAGATCAATATTTATTCTCTACTGTTTAAAGATGACTGCTTAGGGGACTGGAGATATAATAAATGTCTGCTGTAGAAACTTGAGGATTTGGGTCTGAGCCCCAGACCTCCCTCACAAAAGCCTGGAGTGGGGGCATGTGGTTGCCATCTCAGTGGTAGGGAGATTGGACCAGCAGATCCTGATTTTGACTTCAGTGTGCCAGATGAGTGTGTACACAGGCACATACACACACATATACACACATACACACAATTTTTTAAAGTTTATTCTTCATCATGAGTGTTTGGCAAGCTCTCTCTCTCTTTCCCTCTCTCTGTTGAGACTGGCCAGTCTCATATAGCCCAGGCTGTTCTGGAATTCCTTATGTAGCCAAGGACAACTGTGAACTTGTGATCTTCCTGCCTCTGTTTCTCAAGTGCTGCTATTACAGGCATAGTCTACCACACTTGGTTTACACTGTGCTGGGCATTTGTGCAAGCTGAGAAAACACTCTTCTAACTGAGATACATCCTCAAACCATTACTATTTTGAGAATTCCTTATTAGGAAGGGCTAGAATTTGGAAAAGTAGCATTTGAAAATCCGGGAGTGACAGGATCCAGAGGATTCCAGAAAAGCCCAGTGGCTCCTCCCTCGGCGGTGCACACTAGCTTATAGAACATAAATTACCTTGTGTCCTCTGACTGGCAGTTCTACACAGGAGTCAGCATCTCTGTCTTTGGAATCTCTGCTCTCTCTGAACTGTGTCCAGGCCCCTCTGGAACTGAATACGTGGGACTTACTTGCCCTGCTGATTTTGGCAGCCTGGCTCATCCATCCTGCAAAGAAATCCTGCCGGAATGGCTTACCGGCTATTCTCGGAGTACAGCCAGCATTCAACTTTTCTTTTTCCTCGTCTCTCTCTCTCTTTCCCATTGGAGAAGGGATAAACAGAGGAAGTAAACCAACATTCACAAAAGCAGTTTCTTTCCGGGTGCCTTGGTCACGTCCCTTCCTGAGCGGCCCTTGGCTCCTTTGCAGGGGATCCTGGTACATTAGCTACATTGTCTGTGGTGCATTGTTACAATCCCCTGTCATGTCTGTGTGCACGGTTTGTCAGGCTGAGCATTGGAGAGGGGATTTGGAGAGTGGGCCCCCTCACCCAACCCATCCTGTTGGCCCATAGGCCTGGAGCTCAGTAGAAGCCTTGCCCTTGGAAACACAAGGGCTCATTGCCCTTGTGGAAGGGGCCTTGTCTCTATCAAGAGCCTGAAGGTTGTGTCGATACCTGAAAGGGACTTTGTGTTATGAAGAAGCAGCTTTGGGATGTGGGTCTTGGAGATCAGGGTGCTGAGTAAGGACACGAAGCCGATGGGTCTTAAAAGGCGATCTGATTCTGTGACTTGGTCTGAAGGGGAGGTAGCTACAGAAACAGCGCCACAAAGAACCTGCTTATCTGGGTTATTTGGTGGGTGAAGGAGAGAAGGAAGCCCCGTGAGCACAAGAAACTAACAGAAAATGAAAGTTTTGTTCATTCTCTCTTTTTTCGTCCCCCCTCCGATGATAAACTTGGCTAATATTTATGAACTAAATTTGCAAAGTCCTCAAACATTATTTACGCTTATTCTTGTATTGTTGAGGATTACACTCAAGACCTCTGACGTGCTAATCAAGTAATTCACCTCTAATCTACATTCCCTGTGCAGCCTAAAACATTTGGTTTGTTTGTTTCGAGACAGGGTTTCTCTCTATAGCCCTGGCTGTCCGGCAACTCTATAGCCAGGCAGGCCTTGAACTCCTCAGAGATCTGCCTGCCTCTGCTTCCTGAGTGAGTGCTGGGATACCATTGCCTGGCACAAAGAAACAATTTTTTCAAAGGGGTATAAACAGTGTTCACCCTGCTTTTGAATTGGCCATGAGTAGGCAGTCTTTGGGACAGTTGACCTCAAAGGTCTTTCTGAGTAAGTTGTTCCCTGGGGGTGGGGGACCTTGAGTATAACAGTTCTATTTTATTTTTAAGATAGGGCCTCACTCTGTAGCCCAGGCTGGCGTGGAATTCACAGGGATCCTCCAAGCAGTTGCTATTTGAGGGTCACTAAAACTCCATTTCAACTGGAATGGGTTGTCAAATAAGGCTCTGTAATCTGGCCTGTCTTATATCTGAAAGCCCAGAGCATTCATTGTTCATGACAATGAACACCCTCAGTGGCCTCTTGCTGCAGCTCTTTGTTTTGTGTGTATGCCCATTTGGTCTGAGTGTATGTATGTGCCCTGTGTACATGCTTGCTGCCCTTAAAGATAAGAAGAGGGTGTTGGATTGCCTGGAATGACAGATGGGTGTGAACTACCGGGTGGGTGCTGGAAACTGAACTTGGGTCCCCTGCAAGAGCAACAGTGCTCTTAACTGCTCAGTCATCTCCACAGCCCCCCTCCGAGTAAGTTTTTAAAGCCACCTGCACCTCCTTTGAAGACACATTTCCAATGGGCAAATGATGGGATTCACTTTCAAATACCCCAGAACCTCTGTCCACTGTGCCTGGGATGATAGATAGATAGATAGATAGATAGATAGATAGATAGATAGATAGAGATAGATAGAGATAGAGATAGATAGATAGATAGAGATAGATAGATAGATAGAGATAGATAGAGATAGATAGATAGATAGATAGATGATAGATAGATAGAGAGATAGGTAGATAGAGATAGAGAGATAGATAGAGATAGAGATAGATAGATAGAGATAGAGATAGATAGATGATAGATAGATAGATAGATAGATAGATAGATAGATAGATAATAAAGACCTTGGTGGATTGCTCAAAGTGGACAATGGAAGGGACAGACAGGGCTAGTAGGTGTGAATCTGGTCTTAGGCACCACAATGAACTGCTGTGCACTAACACACAGAGCTGGCACCACACTGAACCGCTGTGCACTAACACACACACAGAGTTGGCACCAAACTGAATTGCTGTGCACTCACACACAGAGCTGGCACCAAACTGAATTGCTGTGCACTCACACACAGAGCTGGCACCACAATGAACTTCTGGCAAACCCTAGCTGACCTTCCACTGAGCACATTTCAAGCCCTACAACCGGTGTTCTGTTGCTCAAGGGGATTTTCTCACTTGATTTCTTCCACAAAATTCTGCGAAGCTCTTGCTTCTATTATGGATAAAGACTATTCCAGAAAAAGCAAATAATTCGTGCAATGACTCACATCTGTTAAGTGTAAGAGGACAGAACTGGACCCAGCTGGGACAAGAGTCAGTTCTCCCCAATAGTGTTAATGGCATTAGGAGAATGACAGCCACGGAAGCCTGGCTTCTAACACGTGTTCCTAGTGTTTTGTTCAATACACAAATGCCAGTGCTCCATTCCTTTGAACAGAAATGGGTCCCTTTCCAAGAAGAGACGCTGAGATTACCCACCAAATACAAAGGTGTCCTTGCTATGCAGATGGCTTTGTAGGGAAGAGGCTTGCCTTGTCGGATGAAGACCTGAGTTTGATCACCAAGGCTAACGTAAAAACAGCCAGTTGTGATGGCACGTGCTGGCAATCTAGCTCTGGAGGGCACATCTTGGTAGATCCCTGGGGCTGGCTGGCCAGTTCAGAGCAGCATCCTTGGCAAGAGCTAGGACAATGATAGACCCTGCTTAAAAACAGAGTGGAAAGAGCCTAGGAAATGACATCTGAGATTGACCTCTGCTTCCACAGGTTCCTGTGTAGTTGCTCAACAGCTGCATACACATATGTTTGCACAAAAGCCACACAGATTAACAGAGGCCAGGAGGATGGCTCAGCTGGTGAAGTGTCGCTTCATAGGCCTGAGGATCTGAGTTTGGATCTCCGGCACCCACACAGAAAGCTGGCATGGCGGTGTGTCTGGGTAACCTCAGCACTGGGGATGCAGAGACCTGGGGGAGAGGGTTTCTGTGAAGAAGAGTTCAGGGACAGCATGGGCAAATTTCTGAGACCTTGTCTTAAAAGAAAAAATACAGTGGTGGCTGGTGGCTGGGATAGCTCAGTGATAGAGAGCTTCCTTAGCAGGCATGAGGCCCTGGGTTCAAATCCTCAGGGGGAATAAAGTGTATGTATAGAGTAGAGACATTTGCCCAACAAGATTTTACTCAACTGAAAGTGTTTCTGTGCATGTGTGTGCATGTGTGTGCATGTGTGTGCGACTGTTTGTGGTGGGCAGGTGTCGATGTTAAGTGTCTGCTTCAAACATTCTTTAATTTTTTGAGACAGGATTGCTCACTGAACCTTGAGATTGCCAATTAAGATAAATTAAATGACCAGCAAACCCCAGGAAGCTTCCTGCCCCTGCCTCCTCAGCCTTGAGATTTCAGGCACGTGGTCAGGCAGGCCCAGCTTTTCAGGGGGTGCTGGGGACTGAATTCAGGTCGTCAGGCTTGCATGGCAAGCACTTTACCAACTAAGCCATCACATAAAAGGTTGTTTTTTGCAGAATGGAACTTCAGAGAATCTAGCGCAGGAGGAGGGGGTGAGAGCCAGGGTGCTGGGCTGAAGATGTAAGATGTGCTTATCAACCATCTGTAGGACCCTGAGTTCCACATCCAGCACTGGGCAAAAAGAAGCAGTAGAAGGAAAGAGGGGGCCTGAGGGTGAAAGGAAAGAAAAAAAAAAAGACATTCTTCTTCAGCTTTCAAGGATGAACACTAAGTAGAAACATCTAATCCAAATCATGTGGTGTTAGCTTTCCCTTAAGTGGTTACCATCTTGTTGGGTAACAACATGTGCCTGGGAACAATCAAATTGTGAGCGAGCCTCTGGCTCACTGGTTGAGCAAGATGCCCTACTCTGACTTTAAAAATAGGCAGGAGGGTCATGCCTCTAAAATTAGATTGGGGGGTCCTGAGTTGCCACTTTAACGTGAAAGCGATTGAAGATGGGGTTGAGAGCTTCCTTCATGTTGCTGCTGTCCTTACCCGGCACGACATGCCCTCTGTTCTATCAGAAGCCAATAATCCAGCCTGTGAATTATAGAGGCCCTTTGCATCTTGAGCTTTGCCTCCTGGATTCCAGAGCTGAACCATTCCCCTGCTCCCAAGCGTATCCACAGAAGGTAAGGATGGTTTTAAAGGCCAGAGCATCCGTGCGGGCCCACGTTGCTAAGCACCAGCAGCTCTGAGGAGGGTGGAGGTTTTAAACTACAGCCGTGGCTGAGGGGGAAGTTCAGGGCTAAGGTGTCTCCGCTTTCCATTACCCGAGATAGAAGAGCACTGGCGGAATGTCTGCCCTCCGAGCCAGCTGGCCGAGCAAAGGTGAAAGGAGAGGAGGGAGAGCAGAGGTGCTCATCAATCCTCTTTTTCATCAGCCCAGCTTGCTGAGGTGTACTGTTGGATGGTGTTCTCTCTCTGTTACCGGCTGGGAAATCGAAGCTCTGGGGATGTATCGGAGTTACTCAAGGACACAGAAAGTTCTTTCCCCAGGGGCCTGCCCTAGATCGTGGGGGTGTTGGTACACCTCAGCTCTAAACAATAAAAGGGGAAAAATTAGAAAAGCCCACGGTGGTGCGAATCTTAAACGTAAGGGAAACCCCAAGTTGGCTGACGACTGAGAAAGACGTCAGGAGCTAGACGGATCTCTAAGAGAACCGGTATCCTTGCTTTCTCATATCAGAAGGGTACAGCTGCTGCCCTGGTGGTAGAACTAGGCTTGCCCACTAACCATTGACTTTTTGTTGCTTTTGTTTGGGACAGGATCTCATGTAGGTCAATGTTACTCTCAGACCTACAATGTAGTTATTAATCCTGAATTTCTGGTCCTCCTGCCTTTGCCTCCTAAGTGCAGGACTATGGGCACAGGCCTTCATGCCTCGTCCATGTGGGGCTAGGGATTGGACCCAGAGTTTCCTGCAAGCTGACAAGCTCTCTACCAACTGAATTACAACCCCAGCCCCAGCCATTGAATTTAATGCCTATTGAGGGTATGAACTAAATAAAAAGGACCCCGGAAGATAACAGGGTTAGAGAGATGGCTCACTTGGGCCTGAGTTGGGATCTCCAGCAACAATGTAAGAAAGCTAAGCGCATGCTTGCAATTCCAGGACAAGGGAAGCTGGAACAGGAGGATCACTGGGCTTGCTGACCTGCCAGTTTAGTCGAACAGATAAGCTCCAGATTCAGTGAGAGACACTTGTCTCAAAAACTAAGGTGGAAAGTGATTTAGAAAGACACCCAGATGTTGGCCTCTGGCCTCCATTTGCACACAAGTGTACATGTGTGGTCAGGCAAACACACACTTCACACACATATATGCTGCCCCCTCCCCCCAAAAAAGAAGAGGAGAATTCTAATCTGACCAGCATGAATTTGGATTTTGAATGGCCAACATGAATTTTCACAGGGGCAGCCAGCTATAACTTGGCAAGAATGGATGCCCGAATCGGACCGGCTTGCAAATCAATACAATGTGTTGGCCTGCTGGAGACTTGTCCCATTTTGTTAAGGATTATGTTTCTACATGGTTTGCAGACTAGATGTTAATCAGTGGCTCTTGGCCAGAGAGGGCAACTCCTACCAGCAAATAAATGCATTTAAGATGTCAGGGGATGACCAAAGAGGAATATGTATACAGAGACCTGAAAAAATATGCAACCAGTTAGGAACTTAGAGGTCATTTTGTTGAGGGCAAATTTTTTTGTGCAGGGTGCTGACAGTTTGCCCTCTGGGTGTTTTCAGAGCTTAAGGGATCAAACTGTCCACACAAAATATGGAATGTCTAATACAGAAACCCTGTGTACCCTTCTAGCACAACCTTTTTGCCCTCATTACTGTGGCTGCAGCTTCATGTTGGATAGCATGTGGCCTGTGACTGTGGCATAGGCATGACATTATGTGGCCAAACGATTGGCTGGCACCATGCTCTAGACAGTACTTCAGAGAAGTGGAGTGAATTGCAATTTTTCACTTTAAGAAACCTGGGTTTTTTTTTTTCTTTTTTTCTTTGTTTGTAGGTTGATAGGATGTAGCAGTATTTCTGGTTTGGATCTTAAGAGCATGTGCTTGGGCTAGAGAGGTAAAAGCACTTGCTCTGCAAGCGTGAGAGCCTGAGTTTGAACCCCCAGAACCCACTAAAGCTGGGTGCCATAGCATGCGTCTGAAATCCCAGCATTCCTATAGCAAAGATAGAAGTTTACGGTGTATCTCAGGCTGGCCTTGAACTCAGGACCCTCCTCGCCCATTCTCAGCAAGTACCCCATCGCTGAGCTCTGTCCCCACATAAGAGGCAGAGTCAGGATAACTGTGGGAAAGGTTCTGGCCAGGTAGCTTGGCATTCACACCGGTAAACAACAAAAGGTTCCTGTCTTGAACATTGCGGGGGTTAAAGGCCAAACTCGAAGTCATTCTTTTAAATCTACTTGAGTGCTGTGGTGTTTGTACACTTGTATTCACACACAAGAATGTGCACTCACATACATATACATTCTTCATTCCTCATATACACATCTTATACACACACTTTAAACACACACACACACACACACACACACACACACACACACACAAAACATGGTATGCCAAGAGGAGGATTAGGGAGAGGTAAGTTTGAGGCTTGCCTTGGCCTCATTTCCGTCTTCCTGGCCCCCATCTGCTCTGTCTTGGCAGCTGTCAATAATGCTGAGCCTCTGGTCTCATCCTCATTTGGCTGCAGAACCTTGCTGCCCGTTCAGCCCCGTGCCCTGGGCTGGTGCCACTTGTTCCTCCTCTCTCTGTGTCCGACTCCATGCTAAGTCCAAGCTGACACACTCTTGAGCTAAAGTACTGATGATATTTAAAGGTTTCATGTTACCATCCTGTGTTGGGATTTGCACAGCAGAATGCTTTTTACAAGACTGCAAGTCTTGTATGGATTCTAGGTACCAGGGGAGATAGAATGCTTTGGTTGGGTTGGTTCTTGAGGTTCTGGGGAGGGCACCCAGGACTTTACCCATTTGAAGCAAACCTTGTGCCACTAGCTTATATTTATAGTCAAGATATAATTGTTTTTTTTTTTTTTTAAGTGGAAAACTTTTGGGCATTTCAGCACCAAGTATAATGCAACTTAAAAAAATTGTAGCCAAGCAGTGGTGGTGTACACCTTTATTCCCAGTACTTGGGAGGCAGAGGCAGGTGGATCTCTGTGAGTTTGAGGTCAGCCTGGTCTACAAAGCAAGTTACAGAACAGTCAGGGCTACAAGGAGAAACCGCGTCTCGAGAAACCAAACACCACTCCAAATGTACACACACACACACACACACACACACATACTACATTTTAGTATGTGTGTTCATGTGTGCCATGCCACAAGTGTTTCAGTCAGAGGACAATTTGCAGGAATGGGTTCTCTCCTTCTTGTGAGTTTGGATATTTGAAGTCATGGCATCAAGGTTAGTGGCTGAGTCATCTTCTTTACCCCACTATTCTGAGACAGAATCTCACTAAGTAACACATACTGACTGCTAATTCACAATCCTCCTGTCTCAGTTTCCTAAATACTGAGATTTCAGGTGTGTGTTAGCACAGAGAAGTTTGTCAAATAGTAATCCAACCACTTTATGTGTGGGTCTGGAAACAATATTTTACTATAGCAGAAAATTAATATTAATAAGCCATTTGTGGACCCGTCTCTGTGCTTGGCTTGTGGCCGCTCTGAATGCTGAGTACTTAGTTTGTGCTTTACGCAGGCATGGTATCTCACTCCCTCCTCCAGACTGTTCTGGGATGCGTTGATTTCACCCCAGATTTACAGAGGGCACAGAGGGGGCTTAGAGAAGTGAGGTTAGCTCCAGTTTCATCCCCAGAGCTGTGTGGCTACCTGCTACTTTGTGCTGCAGGAGGCTGACCCTCAGTCAGAAATAGAAGCCAAGTCGAGCATGGTTGTGCACACCTGTAATCCCAGCTCAGAGAAGCTGAGGCAGGATCATGACTTCAGGACCAGCCTGGGATACACAAAGAGATTCTGTTTTAAAGAACCAAGGCCAAGACCCAAGAGGAAGGGCTCTGAGCCCTACATCCCTGGCTCTCAAGTTCTTTTCCTTAGGCGCCTTCCCGACGGCTCTTTCTGCTGAATGACAGTTCTGCAGTTTCTCCCTCATAAGGTAACATCACCGGTTAACCCTCCTCCCTCAAGGGGTTAAGTTACTTGCCCAACATCTTACAGCAGGCAAAGGTCAAGGCTGGGTTGACAGCTAGGCACTGTGCTCAGGGCTGTGTGTCCCTTAGGGAATGTTCGTGGCAGAGGTGGGTTATGTTTAGACTTGATCGCTTGGTGGTCATCAGCAGTGTTCAGGAGCCTAGTATAATCTCTCATGTGGAAACTCTGGCTCTAAAATCCCTTTCTGAGCTGGGGATGGTGGTACATGGCTGTCATTCCCGCACTTGTGAGGTAGAGGCAGGTAAACCTCTCTGAGTTTGAGGCTAGCTGTTTTATGTATTGAATTTGAAGTCCAGGTCAACCAGGGTTACCCAGCAAGATCTTGTGTGTGTGTGTGTGTGTGTGTGTGTGTGTGTGAGAGAGAGAGAGAGAGAGAGAGAGAGAGAGAGAGAGAGACAGACAGACAGACAGACAGAGAGACAGAGACAGAGACAGAAACAGAGATTTGAAGCCTGGTGGTACAATTCTGTTGTTTCAACTATTTGGGAGACTGAAGCAGAAGGGTCACAATTCAAGGCCACTTGGGATGTAGAGTATGTTCAGGGCCAGCCTGGGTACTGCATTGAGATTCTGTCTTGAAATAGAAACAGTAAAAGGGGGTGACATGGTTTGTATAGATCGGGGTGACACAGCACTTGCCTCGCAGGACAATCCTGAGTTCTGAAAAGAGGGGAGTAAAGAAATAGAGAAGATCTATCCCCTTCCAGGACTGAAGGAGGGTGCATTTGCCCTCGGGAAAGCCTCCAGAGAACGGTCCTTCTCCCTCTCATTGCTTGCTTGCCTCACACTTAAGATAGAACGGAACTCCAGACGCCACGTGGGGACTTGCTGTCCTTAATTACATCTAGGCTGGTAAAACTCAACCAAACTAATCACCAAACAGTCTGTCCAATAAAAGTACCCTCTTCTCATAATGGAGAAATTAACCAGGGTTGAGCAGTAGAGGTTAGGAGAACAGCCATAAAATATAATTATAATAATAATAATATTAATAGTGGCACACTTCTTCGTGGCTTCTTGCCTTTCATCCCAGATCTGAGAGAGACTGGCTACTGTTAATTAATATCATTTGGACCTGTTGAAACTAAACTATACATATGGGCCTGAAAAGGAAGCAAGGGTTTGTTTGTCTTTTGATGGGATCGGAGCGTTGCTTTCCCTGCCCTGTGGAGGTGGGGTGGGGAGTAGGAGTAGAAGGGGTGGAGGTGGAAGGCTGACATGTTTCCCTTCTTTACTGGGGGTTAGAAAGAGCTAGTAGGTAGACACAGTTTTAGAAGGCTGCTTTCACCTTAAGACTTTTCGTATTTATAGTCTTCACTGTTAGGTGTGTTTGGTTTTGAAGCCAAGTTTGCTGTGCTCAGCTGAGAGACTGTTTGGGCTACTGTTTGAAATGGACTCTTGCGCACACGGACCGTAGGTGCCACTGACTTGCGAAAGATGATGAAGTTGACCGGGAGGGCCCACCATGTGTGTGACCAATTTTCCTTTTTCTTGCTTTTTCACTTTGAGTTTTTGAGATGAGGTGTCATGTAGCTCAGGTTGGCCTCAGTTTATGTAGCGGATGACGAACTCATCGGCCTTCTTCCATTTCACAGGTGCTGGGATTACAGGTGGACACACCCATTCCAAGCTCTTCATTTTAAAAAAGGGGATGTGACAAGATTCTCCTCCTCCTCCTCCACCTCCACCACCTCCTCCTCCTCCTCCTCCTCCTCTTCCTCCTCCTCCTCCTCCTCCTATCATGGGTTTTGGGGGAGATGGTGAAAGGCAGTGGGGGAATACTTTCCAGAGCTGCCTATCAAATGGAAGATGAAAGAGGCCCAGGTAGATCTGAGAACTGGGCTGCCAAGGTCAGGGATGGCTCTGGAGCGCTCTCCTCTGTTTCTTTACCTCTGGTTGCAGCATAGTAGAAATGAGTGTGTCCTCTGAATTAGGAGGCCTGCGTGCAAATGCTAGCTCCATCAGTGACTCTTGAACAATTTAACGAGGCTTCATTGTTTCATCTGAAGTGAGGCAGCAGTCTGTATATATATAATTTCGAGGATCAAGTAAAATGCTTTGGACAGTGCTTTCAGACCTGCCTTTACAACGATGTCATTCGTTCTATCCGTTCAAGGGTTGGGTGGTGTTAGTAGAATGCTTGCTTTGCAAGTATGAAGTCCAGTGTTCAATTCCAAGAACTGAACTCCCTACATGCCCCTCAATGGCATGTCATTAAAAATAATTTAGTAACCCATCAACTTCAATTTGTGCTGTTGATATACTTTTGGGTATAGAGCCATGCACTGGAGTGTGATAGGACCTATTCGAAACCTTACCCTTCGTAATATTGGCTCTCTCCTCAAGAAGTCTCAACTCTCCATGAACCCCCTCTTACTCCAGGCTAGGATGCTGACTGGCTTGCTTTTGTGAAGGTCTTCTGCAACTATCTGCAGCTGCTGTGAGCTCACGAGGGAAATAGTTCACAAGACACTGCTTCCCTCCAGTCTTCTCCAGCCTCTGGTTCTTACTTACAGTCTTCCTACCTCTTTTTCTGTGATGAGGCACAAGCCATGGGATGTAATTCAGATTGTGTGTATGTGTATATGCGTATGCTTTCTTTCTTTCTTTCTTTCTTTCTTTCTTTCTTTCTTTCTTTCTTTCTTTCCTTCCTTTTTATGGCATCTTGTTATGTGGCCCTGGCTGGTCTGGAACTTACTATATAAACTAGGCTGACCTTAAACTTGAGACCCTCCTGCTTCTGCCTCCTCAGTGCTGGGATTACAGGCATTTCTAAGAACTGATATCGCCATGGTAAACACAAGCCAGATTTTCATTTTTACCTTTCTCTATCAGTACTATAAAAAGGCAAGAAGGAAAACATCAATTTAATGAGAAGTGGGTATCTGCCAAGGGCTTGGACTTGATACTCCAACTTCTCATTTCTTCCTCTTGGAATCACTAGGTCTTGGACAGATGTGATGAAAAATATACCGAGTGCTAGAGAGTCTGAGTCTTGTCTCAGCTTTCACTGTTACCTGACAGCAGGCAAGGGGCTCAGTTTCCTCTGGGCCCAGTTTCCTCTTTTTGAGGCCATGAGGTAGCTTCAGATTTATGGCTTCCAGGTCCTTTGGTGAAGGGCAGAGCGATTCAAAAGTGTCATCAGCTCCACCGGGCTTTGTTTGGTTTTCCCCAAGGGTTGTGTCTAGCCCAGGATGATGTCAAGGAGTTGGACAACATTGAAACATGATATAATGCAAAATGGTTTTTGACCTGGAGTCCAAAGGCACTCTTTGATGTTCAGGGCAAATGCTATCAGTATGGACCTGAGCCTGGATACAAGCCCCCAGGTATGTTCAGGGGTCCCCAGAAAAGGAAACCATGAAGCATAACAAAATCAGGGTGTTATCTCCAGTAATAAATCAGAGTCAAGTCTAATGGGTGACGGTAGAAAAACCCGAGAGTGTGGGTGTCTACATCTCAACTGATGTGCCCACGTTCCCACATTTGTATGTTTATTCTGAGATCCAAGTCCTCATGCAAATGGATTGAGATTCATTTATTATCTTGAAAAATCAGGAGATTTTTCTTTTCCATCAGAGCAGGTATTAAAGTCGTGGTGCGTGCTTGTAATTTTAGAATTTTGGAAGCTGTGGCAGAAGGTTTAACAATTTGAGGCCAGCCTAGGCAACATAGCAATATCCTATCTCAAAAAGATTAAAATAAAAAAAGTAAGCTGGGGATGTAACTCAGTTCACAAACTGTAAAACCTGCTGGGTTTGATCCCGAGCACCACGTAACTGAGCACTGTGATTTAAGCCTGTAATTCTAGCACCAAGGAGTAGAGGCAGGAAGACCAGGGTGTTCAGGGTCCACCTTTGGTTACACAGAGAGTTTCAGGCCAGCCTGGGTTATGTGCAGCTCCATTTCAAAAACAAACAAACAAAACACAAAGTAGGATGGTGTGTTAGCTCACTCTTAAAATCTGGGCATTCAGGCCGCTGAGGCAGGAAGATTCTGGGAAGTTTGAGCCTGGTTTACATAGTGAGGCCAAACCTGGGTTATAGAATATCACAAAAATATAAAACAAAACAAAACATGGACTGATAAAACCAAAAAGGTTAACAAATAATAATAAGCAAGTTAGATAAAAGCGAAATTCTCAAAGTGCAGTATTTGACTAGGAAAGAGAACACCTTTTTAGGTCGCCTTCTGTTTAACTAGGGCTGAAGTCACTGGGGAAAGAGGGCAGTGAGAGCCACTCTGAGTATCTGGTGGGGGTGGGGTGGGGCCAGCCTTGATAAAGACTAACCTGTGCTTTCAGTCACTGGGGCAGGCAGAGGGGGTTGCACTGTGCTCTCTGCACATAGGTTTCTGGTTGCAGAACTGCTGGCCCCATGCTTTGTATGGAGCGTCACCCCTTGAGTGCTGGACTTAAATGGAAGACTCAGAATCCTACAGAAGATGAAAAAGCACAGCCCCTCCCCCTTTGAAGATATAGTCCACATGAGCTAGACAAACATATGGTTATGTATTACAGCTGGGTATATAAAGTCATTCAGTTGTACCCTAAGAGGAAAGTGTAGATGCCCACCATGTCCACTGTAGTCACTGTGCTGTGGTGGCAGGAAAGATACAGAAATCTTCCAACCCTGAGCAAGAAGGGATTCAGACTCACCAAGACGAGCAGGTCTGACTGCTTCTCCTCTCCTATTGGATTGACTTGTGGCTACAACTGGTTTATAACAGCAGCGAAGGCCACATGGATGCCTCTTCACAAGGTGCCTATGACTGCATGAACTCAGAGAGTCTTTCTTCTTTGTTTTTTGGTTTTTTGTTTGTTTTGTTGTTTTTTTTTTTTTCCAGACAGGGGTTTCTTCTGACCTTGGCTGTCCTGGAACTCTCTCTGTAGACCAGGCTGGCCTTGAATTCTCAGAGATCTGCCTGCCTCTATTCTCAAGTGCTGGATTAAGGGTGTGTGCCACCACTGCCTGGCTGACTCAGATATTCTTAAAGTCATGTACCAAGACTAACTGGTCTTTAAATTCCTTAACTGCTGGGGCTCAACAAAGAGTGCGTAGGTGTCAAAGGAGAATATAGACCCACTTATTGTGGTAGGAATAGTCCTTCTCCTCTGTCACTTGGAGATGCCCATGAAGATTGACTTGAGGACACAGTGGGAGTGTGTGGCACAGTGGAGATGTTTGGCATGTCTACTTACCCCACTTGAGAATGAACAGTGAACAAACAAATAATAGAAAAGAAAATGCTGCTGCCGTGTATACCCCTTTAAGATAAAGATGTCTGTAACCCAGATGCTCAAATCAAGGACTTTGTGGGTGCAGTTAATGGTCAATGCACTCTCTAGATGTAGAATCAACAAGTGGATTGAGACTTAGCATCATGGAAGACATAATGCCAGGCTACGAGAAGTGTGTTCAGAAATGAGAGGCTTACCCCTTGCCTTTGAAAGGCTTAGAATCTACCAGGAGAAATGAATGGGGTGTAAACAACAATACCGGGCAACCAGAAATGGCTCATTGGATGAAGGTGCCTGTTGCCAAATCTGACAACCTGCGTTCAGTTCTCAGGACCTGCTTGGTAGATAGAAAGAACTGACTTCTGTAAATTGTCTTCTGACCTCCACAGGAGTGCCATGTCTCTGACACTCTGTGTGTGCATGTGTGTGTGTGTGTGTGTGTGCACGTGCACACACACACACACACACACACACACAAATAAATGCTACATCTTCTGACACCTCAAGTGCATGCACGTGCACATACATACACACACACAAATAAATGCTACAACACACACCAATAAATCAAACAACAACACCACTAGTGTAATAATGGAGATGAAACTAAAAGATGGGTTAAGAGGGGAGAGAACATGGATGATCAGGAAAACTCTCTCTCCCTCTTCCTCTCCCTCTCCCTCTCCCTCTCCCTCTCCCTCTCCCTCTCCCTCTCCCTCTCTTGGTTTTCAAGACAGGGTTTCTCTGTGTAGCTTTGGTGCCTGTCCTGAAACTATCTCTTGTAGACCAGGCTGGCCTTGAACACCTCTGCCTGTCTCTGCTTCCCAAGTGCTGGGATGAAAGGCATGTGCCACCACTGCCCGGCAGGAAAAGTCTCCTTTGATTTGTAGTTCAGCAACAATTTCTTTTTCATGGCTGGAAACCAAACCCAGGGTTTTTTTTTTTCTGCATTCTAGGAAAGGTAGTTTACCATTTAGTCTCACCTTTAGCCCACTCAGCAGTTTTGCTGGGGAGAGCGGCATGAAGAACAAGGGCTTTGCATGAAGGCCAAGGTCAAGGTCACAGCATAGAGGTGGCACAGTGAAGGAGCCCCCGATGTTATGAAAATATAGCGTGTAGACCACATGGAGAGAAAAGCTGGACTGAGAATTTGGGGCCAGGTGGTTAAGAGCAGTTAAACGATTGGGATTTTCTTCAGTAATTAAGATGAAAGAAAATCACAACCTATGTTAGACAGTGGGTAGTGGGAGGACCAGGGGACAGGAGCTATTCATTAAGGGGGGCATAGCAGGAATGCAGGCAGGAGGTCACAGAAGGCACCTAAAGAAGGTACTGACTTGGAGAGATGGAGATGGGTAGAGGGATCTTTTGAAGAAAAAAACCCACAGACTCTAGAAAGTAGTCAAATGAAAGGGGTCAACCTGAAAGCTAGAACCACGCGAGCATCAGATGGCAATGAAAATGACCTAAATTTTCTGGTTGTTCTGTTTTCCCAAACACCTCTTGGAAAGACATGAGAAATGGCAAAAAGCAGCATTTGGAGAAAAGATAGTGAACCTAGCATGAGATAGCCTGGATTGTTGGCCTTGTCCCAATCATGGTGTCTAACAGGCAATGACAGGAGTTAAGCCAGACAAGCAGGTGGGGTTGTCTCTGCAGGATCCTTGCAATCATGTCAAGGCTAGAAGAATCAAAGAGAAAGTATGACAGCAGGGGACACCGACTCACAAATGAGGACCCAGTTTGGAAGACACGGAGAAGACAGGAGGAGCAAGGCTGGAGATGCAGGTGGGGAAGGCTGCTTGAGAGGCTTCCTCCTGGAAGCCAAGGGAGGGAGATTGAAGGGCTGGGGATGTATGTAGTTCAATGGTAGAGTGTTTACCTAGCACAGATGGTGCCCGGAGTTTGATACGTTAGAATTGGGAAAAAAATTCAGTGTTGTAAAATTGAGATTAAAGGATGAGAAGAGGGCCCTTGGGGAAATGGTGTAGACCAATGGTTCTCAACCTTCCTAATACTGCGACCCTTTAATACAGTTCCTCATGTTGTGGTGACCCCAACCATAAAATATTTTTTTTGCCACTTCATAACTGCCATTTTGCTACTGTTATAATTGTAATATAAACATCTGATATGTAGGATCTCTGATATTTGACCCCTATGAAAAGGTCATTTGAGCCACAAAGGAGTCCTGACCCACAGGTTGAGAACCCCTGGTTGAGACAGTAACACACCTGCTGCACAAAGATGATGAAGACCTGAGTTCGGATCTCAGCACTTATGTAAATGTGGGGGGGGACTACAGGGACTTCAGCACTGGGGTTACAGAGATGGGCAGAGGCCAAGAACTTATTGACCAGCTTAGTCGAATCCACGACTTCTAGTTTCAGTGAGAGACGGGGTCTCAAAACAGAAGCTGGATTAATCAATATTTCAGCCTAGAGAGGAGAGGGGCTCATGGGTTCACGGGCACCCACCCCCTTTTGAAGAGCTATTGGCATCTGGTGGCTTCTAAAGGGGAGAGTCAGCTATTATAGATGTGCTCCTTGGTAGGTTGTATGCAAATGGAAAATGGCCCCACACCCATGAATATTTGGGCAGCACAAATTGGAATCAGTGTGCTGTAAGAAATAAAAAGAAACAACAAACAAACAAATAAATAAAACCTGAGGATACAAATTTGGGAGTGTGTAAAGAGATAGAAGTTATGGGGAGGAGTAGGGAATGAATATGATCAAAATACAGTATATACATGATTGAAATTCATAAAAATTATTTAAAAATATATTTAAAATAAGGCAGAGAACACTTGAAGAAGACACTGGAAAACACACACATATATACTTGCACACACACATACACACAAGCACACACTTGCACACACATATACACGTGCACACGCACATACACTCACACACATGCACACACATGCACGCATGCATGCACATGCACACACACATGCACGCATGCATACACATGCACACACCTGAGAAGAGAAGAAGAACTCTTGGAGCTGGCTGCCTCCTATGATCTGGAAAACAGATTCGAGTAGATGTCATGGTAGCTGTGGTATTCACTGAGGCAGAACCATGGGTTGTTGGGTAGCCCAAGCTGTGCAAACTTGTGAAAGAGTCGAGTAGGGTGTTTAGCTGAGCAAGACCACCACAAGAAGAACCCTTATTCCAGAAGAGGCTTGATTGAATAGACACTCAAGAGAAGTGAAAGAAGCCAAAACTACATGACCTCAGGAGATGGGGCTGGATGGAAAGAAAGCCTGGAGGGTGTGAGAGGGAGCTTGGGGAGAAGGGGTGGGGCCCAGAGGTAGAATCAGCTTTCTCGTGAGAAAAGATAAACTGAAAGAGGAGTCAGAAGTTGGAAGAGGGACAAAGAAGTTGAGGGAGGCTGTAAAGCAAGGTGAAGTCAAGCAATCTTGGGGAGAGGTGGAGGGCAGGATAAGGAGAGTTCTTTCTGGATTGTATGGGACACAGGGAGACCCTACCGAAGGCTTGCCAAGCAGCAAGGATGGCTTTCTAGAACTTGGGGTTCAGAAGCCTGGGGTTCAGAGACATTAGACTGAGATTGATTATATGGGGTCTAAAATGCCAAGTCAGCTATTTTAGTGCCGTACTTCCTTAAGAGTGGCCTGGTGTGCTTACCTGTAACCCTGGTTGCTTCAGACTTGAGGCAGGAGGATCATGAGTGCAATGCCGGCCTGAGAAACTCAGTGAAATGCTGTCTCCAAATCAAGAGCAAAAAGAGAGTTGGGGATGTGGCTCCATGGTAGTCTAACATACATGAGGCCCTGGGTTCAACTCCCAATACCTCAAAAGATAAATTAAAGGAAAAAATGAATATATTTGTTTTCACTTCTTAACTTTTGGCAGGAATGTGGGCTTCCACATCAGTGAGCGGGTGTCAGTGTTTACGCTACTTCTCCCCATTGTCCCAAAGAGCCCTTTATGCTATTCTGCTAGATTTCTGCAGAATGATTTCTTTTCTCTTTCTTGGAAAGATGGATGAGTTCTCTGTTGTGAGAGGCAGGAATATCTAGCTCATTGTTTGAGCTGCCCCACTCACATGCAGGACACTTAGCTTCCTTATGGCTCCTTTAAGAACTGTATTTAATCACCACTGACTAGCTGCAAGAAGCAGCTGATAGCAGCAACGGCCTCAAGGCAGTTTAAAATCTGGGGCCATATGTCCTGGAGGAGCATTCTGCTTGCAATGCTATCAAGACAAAGGGCGGTTGTAATAGCAGTATGAACCTCAGGTGATGAGGCTTTCTTTTCAGCAACCTGACAGAGTCAATTCTGCATCTAATAGGTGAGTATGTTTATGTGCAGGCTTGAAGAAGCCTCAACAGCAGGTGTGAGGCACAACAAGGAGGCTAGTAGAAGGTCTGGTGGATACTTTAAGAGAGGCTCCCCAACCTCCACTAAGACAGAGAGGGGTCTGACAGGTAAATCTGAATTAAGAGCGACATTCTTGAGGCTGGTCTTGGTAACACAGGCCTGTGACCCCAGCACTGAAGTCTGAAGCAATAAGATCACCTTGAGGGCAGCCTCCCGAGGAGTTTGAGACCAGCTTAGGTTATTTGAGATTCTGTCTTAAAATAATGACAGCGAGTGTTTTAGTCTAGGCTACCTACTATGACCCTGTCTCCATAAAACAGAAGAAAACAAGACATCGCTGTGATTGAGCTCAAAAGATCCAAGTTGAAGTCTACAAGGTGACCTCTAAACCTCAGAGGCATCAACTGTAAACTGGACACACCAATATTTATCAAGTCACATTCCTGGGAAGATTCAAAGATAATTCATAAAATGGTGATTGTCGTGTACACCTCACAACATAATCATTGTTTTTGGTATTTGTTTCTCTAACTGGATGACCTTGAAGGTAGAAACCACCACACATCCTGGGGCGGGGGTGGGGGGTGGGGGTGGGGTGGGGGGGAGGGGGCAGAGGAAGCATGGTGGCCATGAACTCAACTGTTGAATTAGGCTGCCGATACAGCTCTGTCGGCGGGCTGTCTTGTGTGCGAAAGGCTCTGAAATTGATCACCAGCTCAGAAGGTTTGGTGGCACAGGCCTTGGCTACTCCTCTTTGGCTACGAAGAAGGTTTAAGGCTAGCCTAGGTTATAGGAGACCCTGTCTCAAAAAAATGAAGGAAGGAAGGAAGGAAGGAAGGAAGGAAGGAAGGAAGGAAGGAAAGAAAGAAGGAAGGAAGGAAGATCATAGTTGAATGAATGACTTGCTAGACTTGAATGACTACAATCACTGTGAATGTGTCAGCTTCTGCATACATTTTATCTCATTTAATCTTCATAACAACTTTATGGGGAGAATATTTTCATTACAGACAACCTGTAAAGATGTTAAATGACTTGTGTGATGGAGTGACCTCTTAGCCCCTCTTCAGGGCTGCTCCATAAAAGAAACACAGAGGCAGAGATGCGCTTCATCAAAGAGTGGAGTCGCAAGAGTGTCTGTCCACACCAAGAGATGATGGAAAAGGGGTTTGGATGGAAGTGCCTACCTCTAAGGTTCTGGTTGTTTCTTCTACTGAAATGTTATGGTGATAAGGCCGCCCACCCTGCTCTCCAGTTTATGGTTTAGGTTTTAAGAATGTCGAAGCTATTATACATAGGAAGAACCACAAGGGTTCACACAGTTCCGGGTGATTCCATCAGGTAAATAGTGATGAACAGTGGGCTGGGTGGGTCGGATGACCTGGAATGCAGGCCATGGAGTTTCCTGCTCCGTGCCTGCTGCTCTCTTGATTAATGGGGCAGTGGAAAATTCCTCTCAGTTTATTTTTTTTTTCCCTGAAGATTTAGGAGCTGGAGTGCCCCAGGGTGATGCTTTCTCATTTGTCAGTACTGAGTACTCCACCCTCACCTGGACAGGGTGTCTCTCATTGCAGCAGGTCCAGGAGGAGTCTGAGCCTGGCTGCAGCTCCCCAGAGTAAGACCTGGTTACCCCACAGGAAGAGGCCCTGGGAGCATGCGGTTGTTATTTTCCAGGTCCCCGAGCTGGCCTTAGTCATCTTGCCACTTGGATGCACCGTCTTACACGACAGCACCCTGGCTTTCTTGAACCGGAAGTGTTCTGCCCTGGAATGACTCTCTTCTGCAGCACTTGGGAGAGCAAGAAACACTTCTCTGTGCCCTGTGTGGTGGGGGGTCATGTTGGTTCCTATTGCTGAATGGGTTCCTTGTCAGATTCTCTATAAAGAGGATGGATTGATTTAGTGATCATAGACCTGGGAGAAAATTCTAGTATAACCTTCTTAGCCTTCCTTTTAAAGCTCAAGGCATTTCTCATAGCAGCTAGTTTCTCACCAGGTGTCCCTTACTCACGAATGTGGTCTACCATGTTCCCTCTTGAAGCTAATCCTGGGCCTTTAAAGTTACCATCTTTAATAAACAAAGAGCAAACAGATAACTCACCAACCCAGCCTGTTCCACAACCAATGTGTTCATCAGTTAAAAAGTTTAATTTCTTGATCGATTTATAATGATTTATAATTTCTTTCCCATCTTCCCATCTTTTATGAGCCTATCTTGACTTCCATCTCCTGTATTTAATGTTGCCTTTCGTTGGACTATATGAGAAGTCATGACTAGTTCTGTTTTGTTCCACCTGTTTTTTTTTTTTTTTTTTTTTTTTTGGTAGTGTTGGCGATGAATCCCACAGCATTGTGCATATAGGACAGCGCTCTGCCACGGAGCTCCTTCCCTGGTGCCGCCGATACCACAATGCCATCTACACATCACTAGGATAGACTTCCTTATGTGCCTTGCTAGCCCTTGGTTTTCTCCTAGAAAATCTCTGCAGTTTGTGCTTGGGGCTGTGTTCTGGTGATGAAGAACATAGATGAAGACAGGAGAACCCAGGAAGGAAGCAGATTGATCATCTCTAGGATTTTCCCAACTCTAGTTGGAAACTTTCTTTCCTAGCTGCTTCCCTAGAAGAATATTTATGGACTGGGAGCTGAGCTTAGAATAATAAGAATTTTTAGGACTGATTCATGTTGCAGTTAGAGTTCAGCTGATTCAGGAGCAGCAGAAGGAATTGCTGGCTTTGTGAAAAGATGCTTTGCTAATCCCAAGGATTCCTTGCATGCAGTTCCCTAGTACATTCCAACATTCACAAAATACTATACAGATTCAACAGGGTAGAATTCCTTGCAGGAAAGACAGCACATCTGCACTTGGTTTTTTGTTTGTTTGTTTGCTTGCTTTTAATCGTTTAACTTGACACAGGACTTCTGATGCTGCCAAATCTGGCTTTGAACTTGTGATCCCGACTTAGCCTTCGCGCCGCTGCTGTGGCAGCATTCACCACCTCGAGACAGCTGATGTTGTTATAAATTCCAGTGTAATGTTTGTTTGTGTGTGACAGAGTCTCACTTTGTAACCTGAGTTGATCTGGAACTCACTGTAGCTCAGATTGGCACCAAACTTTGTCAGTCCTCCTGCTTTCTCCTGGGAGCTGGGATTACAGGTGTTGTTACTATACCAGCTTTTTGTTTTTTTTTTTTTTTTTGGTTCTGTTGTTTGTTTGTTTGTTTGTTTTTTCAAGATAAGGTTTCTCAATATAACAGTCCTGGCTGTTCTGAAACTCAATTTGTAGACCAGGCTGGCATCAAACTCACAAAGATCCACCTGCCTCTGCCTCCTAAGTGCTGGAATTAAAGGCATGCACATCATATTTTTATATTTCCTTCCCTTTCTTTCTTTCTTTCTCTTTCTTTCTTTCTTTCTTCCTTTCTTCCTTCCTTCCTTCCTTCCTTTCTTTCTTTCTTTTCCTTCCTTCCTTCCTCTCTTTTTTCTGTTTTCTTGTATTTGAGACAGTGTCTCATTGTATTGCCCTGGCTGGTATAGACTAAGTCGGCCTTAAACTCAAAGACATCTGGTTGGTTCTACCTCCCAAGTGTTGAGATTAAAGGCATGAACTCTATCACATTTCTTGTTTCTTTGAGACTCTTGGACTGCTTTTTTATTTTATTTTATTTTATTTTTCTTCAAGGTGATATTGCTGATTATATTAAATCACTCAAATTGTAGTTATGAGGTCAAATTGACAAGCACCATGCTTGTAGTATTTTCATGTGTCATGTAGTACCAAGGGGTCACCTGACTATAGTATTTTCCCATGGGATGTAGTACCAAGGGGTCATGACTGTGGTGATGAACTGGAAAGCAGGAGCCTGGGATTCTAAGCAGGCTCTTTACACTCATAGCAGTGCTCTTGAGCTGGTCACATGACCCTTGGAGAGCCTTTGCTTTCCTGTGCAAACAGAAGTATGGGCCAGGGAACCTCTGGCTGTCTTTCTAGATCTGATATACTCATTCACTTGTGGGTATGAGAAGCGAAGAACCTCTTGGAAATTGTGCAAGACTCTTTGGAATTTCGTTTTATCTAGTCCAGCTTCTACTACTTTTAGGGAATGTCACAGGCAGTAAGGCAGTAAGCAGCATATCTCCAAGATAACAATGTTGGATGGTGACACCCTTTCGGGAAGGATATTCAAAGTGTACTCTGAATTGTGCCAAGATGAACTATCACAGAGTCCTTGTTCTTCCTATAGGAGCTTGAGGGAAGGGGAAGTCTTCCTTCCCTAGGTACTTGATTCTGGTGATTCTAGACCACGCAGCTCGGGGAGGAGGACCCTTCTTTTCTTATGACTTCCACTGTCTCTCAGCCTCAGCACTTCTAGTGAGTGCCCTAGCTTCCCTCTCTGCAAAATGGTTTCCCTGTCAGCTGTCAACCTGCCTCTAGGATGGCTGGACAGAGTAGCTAGTTGTTAACTGTGCTGGGAAGAGGTACCAGAAGAGAAACGCCAAGGGACTCTGCTGTCATCGTTCAAACTGCTGGGCAGATAATAGAGGAAGGGAGGCAGCTGGGAGCTTAATGAAAGGGATTATTATTAGGAATAATTCCAAATTGTTCAAGGCCAAATGTTTCAGACAAAATGTCCTCTTAACCCAAGTATCCAGTGGTCAGACTGCCTGCAGAAAGTTGCTGGAGCCTGTGGAACTTCAGCGAAGCTCGGCCTGACTGAGGTTATCTCTTTCCTGCTGAGAACAGAGCGAGAATAGAGTGTTTCTTCTCTTCCACTCTACGCTTCGGCTCCAGTCCTGTTGCCCCCATGGCTCGCTTCTGTCCTCCTCTTCTTCTCTTCCCTGCTAGCAATTGGTGTTGCTGGCCAACCAAGAAACAGATCTGGCTCAATCAAAAATCTTAATTATATTTTAATTTAGTTGTGGTGTGTATCTGTGTGTGTGTGTGTGTGTGTGTGTTTACACTTCGAGGGCAGAGGATAAGTAAGTCTGGGGAGTTAGTTTTCTCTTTTGACTACTCAGGTACAAGGGATTGAACTCAGACCATCAGCCTTGGCAGCAGCTGCTTTCTCCCATCACCTACCTGCTGAGTCCCCTCTCTGTTCCAACATCCTGCCTAATTTACACCCCAGCATCAGGGACTACAAAACGCTAATCTGGATTAAAATAAACCATCTTTCTGGGTATAGAAGTGTGCACCCCTTTAATTCCAAAACTTGGGAGACAGAGGTAGGCAGATCTCTGTGAATTCAAGGTTATCCTGGTCTATGTTTGAGGTCTGCCAGGGCTGTACACAGCGATTCCCTGTCTTAAACAAACAAACAAACAAACAAAACAAGAAAGATAAAGTCAACTAGTAGTGGTGGCACAACCTTTAATCCCAGCACTCAGGAGTCATAGGCAAGCAGATTTCTGATTCTGAGGCCAGCCTGGTCTACAGATCGTGTTCCAGGACAGCCAGGGCTACACAGAGAAATCTTGTCTTGAAAAAAAAAACAAAAACAAAAAACAAAAAAAAACCAAACTACCTTGGCTGGGGAGATGACTCAGTGAGTAAGAATGCTTCCCACACAAACATGAGGACCTGAGTTCAGACCCTTAGCACCTATAACAGAAAGCTTTGTGTGTATGTGTGTGTGTGTGTGTGTGTGTGTGTGTGTGTGATCCCAGTGTGGTGGGGAAGTGCAGACTGTGAGATCGCTGGAGTTGCTAACCAGTCAGTACAGCCAAACTGTTGAGCTCCAGATTTAGCAAGAGCCTGACTCAGACATCTGATGTCTTCATGTGCATATCCTCTTCTCACCACACACACACACACACATATATATATTATATATGTATATATATGTCCAAATTAAGCTTTTGTGTCCTTTCTTGGACATCGATGTGCTCAGCAGGGTGGTTTTGTTGTCAATGCTCAGCCTTCTTAGCCATGCTGTTTCCTTTGATTCTGGGTTTGGTGCTGTCGATTGGGTTGAGTCAGGGCCCCTCCTGTCTTGTCAAGCACTCTACCACTGAGCCTCACCCCACGTTCCTCCTCCCTGTTTCTTATTTTTCACTGCTGTCATTAAGCTGAGGACCAGGCATGCTACCTGAGGGCTCCACCAAAGAACTCTGTCCCTAGCTTGTCTTGTTAGATCATATATTTTGAGGCAAGGTCTTATTACCTTGTTTAGTCTACCATTAAACTTACGGTCTCACTATGTAGCTCTAGGAAACCTTGAACTTGCACCCGACTGCCTCAGCCTCCCAAGTTGAGGCCTGGCTCTCAAAGTGCTTTTTCTCACCTGGACATTTTCCTCCCTCTCTCTGCCCCCTTGTCTCCAGGTTTCCAAGGCTGAGGTGAAAACTTTGAATCTCTGGGATTTTCATTCAAACATTCTCTCCATGAACAGTGTCCTTCTGTTATGTCCAGATGTTTCCTGGTAAGGTAACAAACCACACAGACCCAGGTCATGGACTTTTCCAGAGTGCCTGGGTTTGGAGTGACAGAGAGCCTTGTTGTGGGTTTACCTCAGTCCACCTGAGGTTCCTTGTCTTTGTTTCTATATTTATCTGTTATTTATTTGTTTGTTTGTTTGTTC